>NC_056751.1:33317843-33415343 GCF_019279795.1 Protopterus annectens | reverse complement strand
CCTCTGGTGTGGAGCACCGGTTGCCCATGTTGGTAATAACCAGGTCTAGGATATTGCTGCCCCTGGTGGGGGTGTGGATAAGTTGATCCATGACACTGGAATTTATGAATTCCAGAAAACGTTGAGCACAAGAGTTGGTACACGAGTAATTTTCCCAGTTAATGGTATTTATATGTATTTAATGTAATTAATATTTATATGTATATACATGTGTATATATGTATATATCTAGATACACACATATACACTGACTGATTTTCACGCTTCTGAGTTTTTGTTGTTTTCAGGATTCCACTTTATGGGCTCGAAATACTCACTTTCGATATTTCAGTATTTCGACCCTCTAAAGTGAATCCATATGTGTGTGTGTGTGTGTGTGTGTGTGTGTGTGTGTGTGTGTGTGTGTGTGTATATATATATATATATATATATATATATATATATATATATAGTATGTATATATGTGTGTATATATATATATATATATATATATATATATATATATATATATATATATCTATATATCTAGATATACACACATACACTGACTTTAACATGGGTCTGGTGGGGGGGGGGGTGTTACATTTTCACATAACAGACTTTTCCCAACTCCAGGATAAACTTTTACATGGGTCCAGAAGTGGAGCACATCTCATACAGTATATTTGACTGGAAGTGTTTGACAACTTTGTGTTTGATTGCAAAGTGCTTTGACCACTTTGTGGTTGAGAATATAACCCACACATGAGTGTGTGAGTGTGTGTGTGTGTGTGTGTGTGTGTGTGTGTGTGTGTGTGTGTGTGTGTGTGTATACATATATGTATATGTATGTTTAAACCTATATATATATATATATATATATATATATAGAGAGAGAGAGAGAGAGATCCAGTCTTTCCTTCTAGTTGCAGGTTCATTGAATTACAACTGCAGGATCCATGTTAGTGTTCATTTCAGAAGTTCAGTGGACAAAGATTTGTTGGAATAAAATGAAGAGTCGTGGTTTGATGAAGCAGCATATATCTATATCTGTATCTAATCTATGTCTATATTATTATCTATATCTGTATCTAATCTATGTCTATATTATTATCTATATCTATATCTACAGGGCCAGCCTTAACATATGCAGAGTCCAATTAAACCACTTTGATGGGGCCCCTCAGCTGTCACTGCACCTACTACCCTAACCCTCCCTCCACTTGCTAGCTTCCTGAAGTTAAAAGTATTTCAGGTTATGTATCAAAAATATATGCTAGTACTGTGTATTACAAATAAAACAATATGTTTATATTTTGTCACAAGATGTGCTAAAACAGAATAGATTATTGGACTTCTGGATTTCTCACAGATCCAAACATCTCTTGTAGTTCCTCTGTCAGGGTCTGCTTATGTCTCTTAGGCACTGTATTAAGAGCATGTTTGATAGGCCACTGAGGTCCTGTGCCCACATGGTGCTTCATTGGGTGGGTGCACCCCAGTTTGCAAGTATATGTCTTTACAGAAACCATACCATGGGACCTAGGTAAGAGATAACTGCATACTTCCCCTTGTCTCCTACATCACAAGTTCTTCCTTTTGTCGCTTTTCTGTTTCTTTCTTTTCCTTTCTTCCACTCATTTGACTAATATCTTACTTTCCTTCACATCCCATGTCCAGCAGCATACTGTAAATGTGTGTGTGTGTGTGTGTGTGTGTGTGTGTGTGTGTGTGTGTGTGTGTGTGTGTGTGTGTGTGTGTGTGTGTGTGTGTGTGTGTGTGTGTCTATGCAAAGACTGTGGGAGGGGACTTGGACTCAGTGTGGAGAGAACAACTATGTGAAATTTTACTTCACACTTACATAAGTTTACTTGTGTGTTCCTACACAACATGCAGGTTTAGGAAATGAATAAAAAGATGTGAAAGCAGTGCACGGTATTGCAAGAAATCTGTTTGTCTATCAGTCTATTTATCTATGTATCTGTTATTACCACAAACACAGAGTTATGCAGATAGGAGACCAATCCATCTAGTTTATCTCGTTCTGTTGCCATGTTGCTGCTAGGCCATTCCTGCTGCATCTCACTTCATTTTCACTGTTATTCTTCCCACATTATGCTAAGAGAAAGGTTTCAATTATTTTGAGTTCCAAATTTTCCTCCTCTAATCTTTTCCATTTCTGCTACCTTCTTGTGAAGTAGTACTTCTTCCACTCACAGTAATCCACGTTCCATCTCTTTGTCACTCCCAGTCTGTTCTCCTCAGTAAATCGCATTCCATCTCTTTGTCACCCCTGATCTGTTCTCCCCATCCTTCCTCTTAATCTTTTGTCTTCTTGTCCCTACCTCACTGTCTTTATGTACCTAGTTTGCACATCCCATCTCATCCTGTTCTTCAAGTGATCATACCTTGCTCATGTAATTTACCTTCATATGAGTTAATTTATTGCACTTATCATTTTTGTCACTCCTCTATGCACTTTTCCCCTCTCTAGTTTCTAAAAATATTGTAGTGACTTAAGTCAAAGTCAATGGTTCCCAAAAAATGAACAAAGGGGTCCAAGAGTGGTCTCACCTAACCTTATATAGTGGAATTATGACTTCAGCATCACTGCCTTATCCCTATTCTGCTACTCAAGGTTCTCATTCAGACATGAGGTTTGTCTTTAGCACCACCATCTCATCTTCCTCATGGCATTTAATTTCTGATGTGATAATAATCCTCAAGTCATTTTGTTTGTTTTTTCTATGGTAGACAAAATTAACTCATCTATACTGCATTTTACTTTCAGAGCATGACAAAATGTATAACTTTATACTTAACTGATTTTTATCACAGCTGGCATTTGTTGTCTGCTATATCAGACTCACTAGATCCTTTCACTGACTGACTCTTCTAACCTCCACATTACCCTGGTCTTGTTGTCATCCATGAATATTTTATTCTTGGTCTCATTAATCGTATCTGCCACAAATATGTCTCTTTCCCCAGAGCTTACTCCTAAAGTCCTATTGCTGCTCAGCTTTTGATATTCTCACTTCATTGGTCTAACCACCCCTTCTATTTTTATTCGTTTTAGCCATTTTGATCAATTTTAATACATTTAGTTCAGCTCCTAATCCTCAGATTTTCCCACTCAACCTGTATAGATCTGTGTCAAAGACCTTACTTAATTCTAACAAATTCACATCTGCTGATCTTCCCGCATGAACTCCTTTTTTATTTTTTGCCTCCACTGTGTGACAACTTTCATACTGTGTCTTGGTCAAATGCCCCATTTGTTCAATATATACCATGATGAGAGTTGTCTGAGACAGGCTGT
The DNA here is from genome assembly GCF_019279795.1 of Protopterus annectens. NCBI lineage: Eukaryota > Metazoa > Chordata > Ceratodontiformes > Protopteridae > Protopterus > Protopterus annectens. The sequence goes on along the minus strand of NC_056751.1, from coordinate 33,412,042 downwards.
CATTTAGGCAGAAGTGGGGTGGCCATGATTTTGAATGTTGCATTCTTAACCTCACTACACATGCCCAGTACATACACTAGGGGTCAGTGTACAATGTGCAATGTACAATGTCACCAGCTTCCACAGGTGATGTGATTCTTCAAGACAGCCCTGCCCCCATCAGCACTCCCCTGGGGTCTCCAGTCTCTATTGGGGATTCGTTCATGCGAATATGCACCATAGACATGTGTTCTTACACTCTTGCACCCTCATCCCAAGAGAAGGCTAGAGGACAAAATCACATCACTCTCCTTTCCTTCCCATGACAGCTCCTGCAGACGGCCAGCTGATACTCAAGCTCAGGTCTCCTGGGCCATAATCAGAATATTATTCTTCTATGTCTATAGAACAGCCTTCTTTTGCTCACTCCTGCTTTTTCTATTTTATGTGTGTGTGTGTGTGTGTGTGTCTGTGTGTGTGTGTGTGTGTGTGTGTGTGTGTGTGTGTGTGTGTACCCATGTTGATGAGTCTCAGTAGTCATTTCTGACCAAAGTTTATAGGTTCATAGGTTGGTACTAGGCTATTGGCCCTAGGGCCTATACAAGCCTAGCCATAACAATTCTCTGGATATTTCTTCCCACAGTATTTACTTCCCTGGACCCCTGTCTAGCAGGGCGACTGACATGATCCCCAGGGTGAATTTCCTATCTCCCATCCAATCATCAAGGTTCCTTTTGAAGAGGGCCAAGGAGGTGCTCTGCTTGACATGTATGGGCAGTCTATTCCAGATAATGGGGAGTCTCTAGGTGAGGAATCTATCCTTCTAGCATGTTTTGTTCATTGTGATGACAAGGTTTAGATCCCTGGAGTGTGTGGATCTGAAGGATTGGGATTTCTTTAAGTGGAGCATGTCCAACAGCTCAGGGTTTGACATGGCCTTGTATGTTAAGCAGAGATCACCTCTGAGTAGACAATATGTCACAGAGTATAGCTGTAGTTTTTTAGACGGTCAGCATATGGCATCGGCTTTAGGCCTGTGATTCTTTTAGTGAGGTATTTCTGCAGCCTTTCCAGCTGTTGCAGATGACATGTGAGGTACATATCAAATGGGGAGCTATACTCTATAATGGGTCTAATGAGGGATGAGTACAGTGGGACAATGACCTCCTTTTTTTCTGGATGAAAAGCCCTTAGTGATGAGGTGTGCCACATAGAAGGATTTCTTGACTGTTTGTGGCAATGTGGTTATCAAAGGTGAGACCACTGTCCACCTGTGTCCCTAAGTCTCTCATCACATTTTCGATGTTTAGTGCACAGCCACATGTGTGGTAATTCATTGGTACATGTTTTTTTCCAAAATGGGTAACTATACATTTCTTGGCATTAAGCTTGAGCCCATGGCTCTGGTACCAGGCATCTGTTTCTGCAAGTCCCTTTTGTAGAATATCCACATAATTTAGGGATTCAATAATGGCTCCCTGTTTGCAGTTATCTGCTAACTTTGTTAGCCAGAGTCCCTTAGTGTTGGCCTGTACTTCAGAGAAGTAGATGCCAAACAAGAGTGGTCCCAGGACTGAACCCTGAGGTACTCCACTTGTCACTTGTCTGAAGCTGGATTTGGAGTCAGCTACTTTTACAGTCTGGGTTCTATCAGTAAGCCAGTTGGCAACCCATCGAGTGACATAGGGATTTATGCCTAGCTTAGTAAGTTTATCTTTGATTCCAGAGTGGGGGATGGTGTCGAAGGCCTTGGCGAGGCCCAGATAGACTGTGTGGACCACCTTACCCTCGTCCATAGCACTGGAGATTGATTCGAAGAAGTCAATCACGTTCAGGAGACAAGATCGGCCCTTTATGAACCCAAACTGGGTGGGGTCCAGTGTTTGAAGTTTGCCAGTGTCTAAGTTCCATGATAATGCTTTCCATACCCTTGCAGATTAGGCTCGTCAGACTGATGGGACGGTAGTTCCCGGGATCCAAGGTGGATCCCCCCTTGTGGAGTGGGATAATTGTAGCTGTGTGCCACTCAGCAGGCATGAAGCCTGAGGTGAGGCTATGATTAAACATGACACTTAGATGAGGTGCCAGTTCATTTTGTAGTTCATGTAGTACACAGCCCAGGATGTCATCTGGTCCCATGGATGCTGTATTCTTAGCTTTGGTGAGTGCGGTTTCTACCTGTGTGGCCATGATTACCGGAATTTGGCAATCTTTTGGTATTGAGATGGGCCCTTTAGGGGGTGAGAGGGGGTGAAGTTGGCACTAAATTGATCTGCCAGGATAGTGGCAATGTCCTTGGGATCAGTATATTTAATGCCATTCTGTTGTAGCTCAGAGCAGATCTGAGCATTTCCATTTAGATTCTTGACATAACTATAGAATGACTTGTGGTTGTCTTTGGAATTTGAATTTTTGGCAATTTTATTTTCATAACTAGCTTTTGAGGATTTTATGAGGGATCTCAGCTTCTTACTGAGGCTGATAAGGGAGCTTTTTGCATGCTGGGATTTTCCTCTTTTCTGCAACAGTTTCTTCCTTCTATTGTATAGTTTGTTTATAGCAGGTGACCACCAGATTGGCTTCCTTTTTTTGGAGGAGAGCATCTTGGTTCTATTTGGGATGGCACTGTTCATGCATGAGTGGATGTGCTCATAACCAATTCTAATAATTCCTTTTTTTTCTACTGTTTTCCCAAAATTGACATAAAGTTTATTAATCTATAACTCCATTGATCCTTTTTGAAACAAATTCCAGGTTTTTGATTTGAAGATACAACAAGTGTTTCCAAGCAGAACCCTACCACTTCACAGGGACTGGTTATACAGTCTGGTCAATGGACCACTCAGTATTGCTTACAGTTCTTTCACTACTCTAGGTAGTAACTTATCTTATTACCCAGGTCTCATTCCCTCTTAGACTTGATGACTCCTTTTTTGTCTTCTCACAGTGTTCCAATAAACTGCTTATCCTAAGCCATACTTCTATTCTTACACAAGCCAGTGGATTTATCTTTTTCCTTTTCTTCTTCTCATCCTTATATATCCATTTATTTCTTCATGTGTGTCACCTTTTTAAATAAACTTTAATCCATTATGCCCTTGAGGTATAACTGCCTCTGCTGGGTGCACCATGGTTTTGTGAATGACAGCTGATTGAAACCCACTAACACTGCCAATGCAGCCCATATTTAGAAATAGAACCTTCCCCCTGCTAGTAAAGTACCACTTGCTTTGAGTTATGGTGACTTTAGAGTTGTTTTATTAAGTTAAAAGGTATGGGAGGGGCAACCTGTATTTGATTTTTAAAAACTGGAGAATGTTATAAAGTAATTTATGTAGTTATTTTTACATTTTTGTTGAATGAGTTAGTACTACTAGGCTGATCACCTCTTTTCAGGGGAGACTTGCGGTGGTATTTATACTGACTAGGGGGAATTCGAGCCAGTCACCAGGGAACTTCCCCCTGTTATAACTCTCTTAGTGAATGTGACTTAAAAAGGCAAGTGTCCATTCCATTTCTAGTACAGTGGCAGCTGTGAGAATGGTATGCAAACATGGCAGATGATCAGAAGGGAGTAGAGGTGAATACCAACTCCATGCAGCTGTTTGAGGAGAAGGGAGAAGAAGGGTTTGTGAAGGAGAAGAAAGAAGGAGATTGCATCAAATATTTGGAGGATTTCTTCCAGAGGGATTTATTCAAGGAATTGAGTCAAGAAGTTCGAGATGGAGGAATTGTAGTTATAACCCTCCAGTAAGGAGGGTTGTGGGGATGATATATTAAAAGACTTGGTGGAGCAGAATGAGCTAGAAACAGGGAAAGGACTACTGTGGGATGAAATAATGGAAATAATACATCAGGAGGAAGGAAAGAAAATGCAGAAAAGATTGTTTGTGAAGGTAGTTGGTGAGCAAAAAGAAATCATAAGGGAGAAGAAGAAGAAGAAGATAGAAGAAGCAGAAAAGCAAAAGGTCATAGTAAGGTTTCAAAGTAAGGCATAGTCAGAAATGGGCAGGTGTGAAGTTTGGGACAAAACTGCTGTGAACCAAATGACCGATGGAAAAGCGAATAAAACAAACTAGTAACAACCACAGTAGTTCGCAATGGAGAAACCAAATGAGGGTAATGAGACCGAGACCCATATTTAACACACAGGAACACTTTAATAACACAAAACACTGACAGTGCGTTTTCGAAAACTTTCTTCAGAAACCAAAAACTGATTGTAATGTGTTGGCAATAATTTATACATAGTGCTATAAAATACTGACCAATGAGCAGTTGATGACAATAAAATAAAATAAATGGCTTGTTTAAAAACACCAATAATAAAGAACAACAAGTATAAATAAATGTAAAAACAATATATACACATAAATATCATGTTAAAAACCTTTCATATGAAAAGCCATAATATAATACTTGAAATTTCATACCAGAAATTTAATCTTATAATATAAAACGAAAATTTAAATATTTATTTCAAACAATATACAATCTATCAACTTCTGGTAGAAACTAATTACCTAAATATCTTGTCTATAATTTTTCTGCTCTCAATTTTAAGACAGGAAGAAGCGAGACCATATCATTTAGACCTGGTGCTCTCGTGACATCCAAGGTTAATTGCCAGAATAATTCCCTGTATTCTAATTTGGTCTCCCACATGCCACCCCTCACCTCTTTAGGTATTACCTCCAACACAAAAAAATAAAAAAGAGCTTGATTACAAATTTGTGAATGGCGAAAAAAAGCATTGTTGGTGTTCTGTCTTCCTATTTCGTAATAATGCTCATAAATTCTATTTTTTAGTTTTCTTTCGGTCTTCCCCACGTAAAAAGATGAACAGGACTGGCATGTGGCTAGATAAACAACTCCACTCGTGTTACAGTTAGAATGTGTAAGACTTTTAATTAACCTATTTCTACTGGGAATTTCTATATCGGATTTATTACAAATATACTGGCACTGAGAACAAAAACCACATCTAAATGTACCTAATCTACGAGAACCTTTTGATGAATATCCTCCACCCCCAAACTCAAAAATGTTCTTGAAATTTTTGTCTTTCCTATATGTAAATTTTAAGGGTTGAGAACTAGAAAAATGTAAAAATGAAATTTGCTTAAACCTCTCCCATTCTCGGTTTACTGTTTGTTTTATAACAGTTGAATCTGCAGTATAATCCATTATATAAGCTTGAGTCAAATTATTATTGATTGTTTCAGTAGAATTAGAATGAAAATTTTCCTCCTGACCCAAAATGGGAAGGAATCTACCTTTTCTACCTTCCTGTACCTCAAAAAACATCTCATTGATCAAATGGTCAGGATAACCTCTCTCTGTAAACATTTTCATTACTAAGTGACTATCACTTATAAATTCAGAATTGTCTGAGGTCATACGGCTAATCCTAACCAACTGTCCCTTAACTAGATTCTTTTTTTGAAAAAAAGGGTGACCACTTTTAAAATGAAGATACGAATTTGAAAAAGTTTCTTTACGGTATATCCTGGAAGAAAAGGTATTATTCAACTTTTTCAAAGAAACATCTAAATAAATGCACTCTTGTTTATTTAAGGTGTATGTAAAGTCCAAAAATTATGTTGTCCTCTTAATATATGTTAAAAATTCAAAAAATCGTTCTTCTGTATCATTCCAAAATATACATATATCGTTGAGAAAACGCTTGTACAGAACCCAACTCTTGGTATATATACTATTATTTATAAATAAGTCCTCCCACCATGAAAGTATAATGTTGGCATATGTGGGGGCACATTTTGCCCCCATAGCCACACCCCTTTCTTGTTTAAAAAATTCCCCTTGGAAGTACATAAAATTGTTTTTAAGAATAACCTCCATAAGTAATAAACAAACCCTGAAATCATCCGAGGAAAAATTACCACTTGCCGTCATACTTTCTTCCAACCAACTAAGACCAATTTCATGTGGTATACTACCAAAAAGATCTACCACATCTAAAGTAATAAAAATAATATCCTCAGAATATAAATGGGGCTTTACTTGTCTAAGAAAGTCCCATGAATCTTTTAATACAGTGGGACTCGAATAAGAAAGTTTCTTCAATTTCATATCAATGAATTTAGCTAAGAGGATGGTAATAGATCCTTCCAAAGCCACTATTAAACGTAAAGGTAGATTACTAAAGTCCTTGTGGACTTTAGGAATACTAAATACTGTGGGCACCCTGGGATTTTTGTTGTGTAAAAAATTGTAAACTTCTATATCTATAGAACCTTCAAGCAACAAGTCATTGATAAGCAAATTTATTTTTGATTTAGAGATGTTGACCTCATTGATAGAGGCTCTAGAATACTTAGATATATCTTGTAAATAATCCTTCATCTTGGATTCATACAAAATCAAGTCCATCAAAACAGTACCACCCCCTTTGTCCGGTTGCATGATCCTAATAGTTTTGTTGTTCTTCAATATATTTAACAAACTATATTCGCTGTTGGATAAATTTGAAAATACTTTGTGAGAATTTATAGTATTTCTAATCTCCCTCTCCAGTAAATTTTCTAAATTTTTCAACTTAGGATGTAAGGGGGGGGGGGGTTAAAGATACTTTTCTTTTTAAGTACCGAAGTCGTGTGGGTTGTGTTCTCTTGATTTTGATGAATAAGTGCTAAATTTTGTTTTCTTAAAAATAATTTCAAATCAACTATGGCCCTGGGGACACTCGCCTTTCTAAAAGGAATAAACTTAAATCCTTTTGAAAACAGACCAAAATGGTCTATTTGAATATCAGTAGAACTATAGTTGAAAATTTTGTAGTTGTTGTACTTAAAAATATTCCCCCGCTGATGTATACATGTTGGTGATTCTAGTTGATTTATGTTCTGTAATTTCTCCTGTAATGATAATTGGGGTTGTAGTTGTAAGGTGTGGGGTTCCGATTGCGTAACCTTTCAGACCTCCGAAGAGGTGGAAAAAATTCTAAAGGGACTTCGTTGTTACTTTCATCCAATTCCTGTTGCCTTTCTAATTTATTTAGTGGTACAGGTTGTACAGTTCTGTTCATACCTTGATCTATTTGGTTGTGAAAACCATTAAAAGGCCTAGGTTTAGGGTAAGCAGTCCCTAGACAGTATTCTCGAACATCTCTTTCCAGCTTCCCTACCTTCCTCTTCATATTATTAATGCATTCTTTTTCAACCTGTACAAAAATATCATAATACAAACTTTTTTCAGATTAAACAGTAAACATAAGATCGTTGATAATATTTGTGTTTATAGCATTCATTTTGGTTAATAGAGAAGACCTAATCCTCTCATTTTCTGATATTATTGCTTTTACTATTTCCAAACCACAATTATCAAATATTTGTAATAGTTCTTTATGAAATGTTGAACCTTCTTCTACCCTGTTAGGAAATTTCCACAGTCGCAAACCTTTAGGCACTATGTTTTTCTTTACACATTCATTCAAAAAGTAAGAATCACACCCCAATCTCTTATACTTGTCCATGTAAAAAAATAATAAATGCAAGTTCTCTTTGTAAGTATGCGTAACTCTCTCAGAACTATCAGAATCTGGAATCGAAGCATGAAAAGAAAATTCCTTTTCCAAAAAGGCATTGTATTCTATAACATTGTCAAAATGAGAAAAGTCACCTTGATTTTTATGTTTATTTCGTTCTTTAGAAGCCTTGAACTGTCCACGGGGGTCTGAGTTACCCACATTAGATGTTTCAACCTGTTCAGTCCTACTACTTCGCAAAAGTAGAGGAAATTGATAGATTGTATATTGTTTGAAATAAATATTTAAATGTTCGTTTTATATTATAAGATGAAATTTCTGGTATGAAATTTCAAGTATTATATTATGTCTTTTCATATGAAAGGTTTTTAACATGATATTTATGTGTATATATTGTTTTTATGTTTATTTATACTTGTTGTTCTTTATTATTTGGTGTTTTTAAACAAGCCATTTAAATATTTTATTGTCATCAACTGCTCATTGGTCAGTATTTTATAGCACTATGTATAAATTATTGCCAACACATTACAATCAGTTTTTGGTTTCTGAAGAAGGTTTTCGAAAATGCACTGTCAGTGTTTTGCGTTATTAAAGTGTTCTTGTGTGTTGAATATCGGTCTCGGTCTCATTACCCTCATTTGGTTTCTCCATTGTGAACTACTGTGGTTGTTACAAAACTGCTGTGCCTTTAGGGATAAAGGCACAGGAGGTTAGAGCTGTCATTTTAATAAAGAAAGATACTTATTGTGACATTTTAGACCACTGAACATTTAGAAGTGTTCTTGGCTAATTGTGAAAAGAAAAAGAAAGTTATCAGTAGAATAAATATGTTGTTCAGACTTTTCTTTTGAGAGACACAGAAAAATGTTAATATACAATCCCTAACTGACACTGAAAGAGAGAAAGAAATATTTGTTGAAGAACTATTGAAATGAAGTAAGAGACACTTCTAAAGTTATAGATAACATAGGATGTGGACAGGGTCTTGGGAGTATAATGTGATCTCAAAAATGGAAAATGCAAAATAATTACACTCCAAAGGGCTGTGGTTAAATACTGGGACAACCTAAAACATGTTTTTTTTTATATTTTTTTGGGAAGGAGGGACATTTTATAAATGACTGTGAAAAAATGTTATTCATTTGGGGAAACTGTTCATAATACTAAAAACTGTAGAAAATGTGTTATAAATGTAAGCAAATGGGGCATGCATGGATGGATTATAAGAAAGAAATAAGACTAGAAAGTGATGTACATGAGAAAAAAACATTTACACAAGAGGAAGCACAAGAACAGATAATGGAAATCAATGAACTAGATCAAGAAGTAGTTAATACACAGAAAGTGGCTAGGGTAAGAGGTAATGGGATGGACAGAAGTTAGTGGTGCAGAAGAAATAAATCAGAGAATCATTAAAAAAGCTCAATTGGGAAAAGGGTTGGAGATGAACATATCAGAATGAAAGTAAAAAAAGGGAATGGATAGAAAAAGAAAAACATGCTATAAATTAAGGAAGGACAACAAATAATATTAGGATCTTTTCTATTAATGTTAATAGTATAAAGAATATAATAATAAGGATAGTGCTGGAGTGGTATAAGATGTGTGAGGTGGATCTGATAGTATTGGAAGATATTAGATTATAAATTGAAGAAAAGTGAAAACAGAAACATTATGGACAGGAAGTATAATATGGAATTTGGGTAATGAAAAATGTTCAGGAATAGCTGTATTATATAGGAAGGGAATACAAATATTAGATTATACTTTAGTTAAATAAGGAAGGTTAATAACAGTGGATTTTAGGTGGGAAGGAAAGTGTACAGGTTAATAGCAGTGTACGCATACATGTTATATAAAGACAGGGAGAATTATTTCAAAGAATATTGGATTATGTTATAGCGAATACGGATATAATAATAATGAAAGACTTTAATTGTGATATAAGATGTAAAAAAGAAAGTAGATCAGATAAGAAAATAATGAGAGAAATAATAAAATGTAGAGATTTAAATATATGGAACATGGAAAAAATATATATTAGGGAGAAAAATTACAAATGGGGATAGATTATTGTTATCAGAGATTATGTAGAAGATGATAGAGATAGCAGTGGAAACATTTTTTTTCTGATCACTTGGCTATATTGATTGAGCTAGATGAAAATAAAGAATATACATTGTCGCCTCACAGCAAGAGGTTCTCTGGTTTGATTCTCGGCTGGGGTGCCTTCTGTGTGGAGTCTGCATGTCCTCCCTGTGGTCGTGTGGGTTTCCTCCGGGTGCTCCGGTTTCCTCCCACATCCCAAAGACATGTTGTAGGTGGATTGAACACTCTAAATTGCCCTAGGTGTGAGTGTGTGCCTTCTGTGGAAGGTTGGGCGCCAGTCTGGCAACTCGACACCATAAAACTCCACTGCCAATCATAAGCGGACAGGTGATCCGCTGTGGCGACCCCTAACCGGGAAAAAGCCGAAAGAAGAAGAAGAATGGAAAGCAATGGAATGAAAAAGGTCAAGACGTTATAATAGGGCTTTGGAAAGATCATTTAACGAGAGATTTTTTTTTAAAAAAACTGGTCAGAATGGTGGACAGCATTCAAAGAAAAATATAAAAGGGTGTAATTAATAATGGAACAATGTAAAGACAGAAAGAAATAAGGTGTATAGAGACATGCAAAAAGATATTTTATGGAGCCTTGACATGAAAGAAAAAGAATATTTTAGAAAAGAAGAAGAAACATATTAGAAAGATCAAAATAAAATTACAGATTTATTATATAAACAAAATATTTTTTTACAAGAAAAAAAGAAGTGTCACAGTATTTAAGTAAAGGAAGACAATTATATCATGAGAGAGGTGAAAAATGAGTAGGAAAATCTGGAAGAAAGCAGACAAATGCAATGAATATAGTAGTAAAGCATGTGAAAGAGATGGTAAAAATAAATAAATAAATAAAAAGGAGATAACAATATAAAGTAAACAGTTTATAGACAAATAAATCAAGAAATAGAAAAAAATTACAATAATAAAATTTGAAAATGTTATGTAGCAAGTAAATGTGAATTCAGCATCTGGACCAGATGCTATATGATATTAAATGTATAAGGATTTAATGCATATGGCAACAATACATTTTTAATAAAATATTTAATGAATGGTTAAATGATATAATTACTGGTCGATACCTGTGTTGTTTGGCTTCTGCTACATACCTACAATCAACTGCATTACTAGCTGAGTTAAGTACAAACTTGCACTGTTAAAGATTGTACTGCATTTCATTTTTCTGTCTATTTAATTGTTTCATTGAATATTGTGTCTGTGTCTCTCTGTAGTTATTTATTTTTCTTTTTAATTGTTTCATAGAATACTGTGGTCTCTCTCTGTCTCTGCAGTTAGTTTCTCGCCCGCCCTCTCTATTTTTGTTCTGGTATTAATCTTGGTGGCTTTGGAATTGTCCACCCCTCCTGTAAATTTGTGTTTGAATACTCCTCCTGAGTCTAACATATTTGATCACTCAACCGAGTACAGTGAGATCATATTTTGACTTCAGACACTCCTACCAATCCCATCTGTTCAGTTCTCTCCCAGCTCTATTCCAGTCTAGTGTCACTAACTCACTCTACCTAATACAGAGAGAACAATTGTGCCACTTAGGTCCTTAATTTTGAATTATCTTGTGTTTCTCCTTTCTCCCTTTCTACTTTCCAAAAAAAAAATTTTTTTAAGTTTATTTCCTGCCTTTCCTGTAACTAGTCTTGTCCAAATACAGCTTTGCTGTAACCAGGATGGTGTGTAAGCTTCTGAACCCCCCAAGCCATTCTGTTTTGGAGGGAAGCCTTCTAGCTTTTCAGTGGGAGTGGTAAGCACTAGGTAGCCTATCTACCAGTGGTTTCTGGCCCAGAAATTGTAGTTTATTGGCTGTTTGGGCAGTTTTTCCATATCTTTCAACTTTCTAGTTTAAAAGCCTGCGTTTGTGCTTGTTTCCCATCTTTCCTGCAACTAGTCTAGTCCAGATGTATCTGGAACTGTTTGTAAGCTTCTTGGCCCCCCAAGCCTTTCTGTGTTGGAGGAAACCTTCTAGCTTATCAATGGGAGTGTAAGCACTATGTAGCCTATCTACCACAGGATTGGTTTCTGGCCCATAAATTTTAGTTTATTGGCCATTTGGCAGTTTCTCCATCTCTTTCAACTCTCTAGTTTAAAAGCCCATGTTTGCACTTGTTTCTCACCTTTCATGTAACAAGTTTAGTCCAGATACAGATTTGCTATATCAAGGACTGTTTGTAAGCTTCTGAGCCCCCCAAGCCTTTCTGTGTTGGAGGGAAGCCTTCTAGCTTATCAGAGGGAGTGATAAACACTAGGTAGCCTATCTACCACAAGAGTGGTTTCTGGACCAGAAATTGTAGTTTATTGTCCGTTTGGGCAGTTTTTACATTTCTTTCAACCTTCTGGTTTAAAAGCCAGCATTTGCTCTTGTTTCCCACCTTTCCTGTAACTAGTCTAGTCCAGATACAGATTTTCTGTATCCAGGACTGTTTGTAAGCTTCTGAGCCCCCCCATGCCTTTTTGTGTTGGAGGGAAGCCTTTTAGCTTATCAGTGGGAGTGATAAGCACTAGGTAGCTTATCTACCACAAGAGTGATTTCTGGCCCAGAAATTGTAGTTTATTGGCCGTTTGGGCAGTTTTTCCATCTCTTTCAACCTTCTGGTTTAAAAGCCCACATTTGCTCTTGTTTCTCACATTTCCTGTAACTAGTCTAGTCCAAATACAGATTTGCTGTATCTAGGAGTGTTTGTAAGCTTCTGAGCCCCCCAAGCCTTTCTGTGTTGGAGGGAAGCATTCTAGCTTACCAGTGGGAGTGATAAGCACTAGATAGCCTATCTACCACAAGATCCATGTACAGATTCTTAGTTTTAGCACTTGAATTTGCTTATTCATGCTCAGCACTTGTTCAGAACTTGTTGTTAGCACTAAATAAAATACAAATTACTACAGCACTCAACCTTCCTCTTTACCTAGAGGAAAACAGTTCTTGTACTTACTTTCCTCACTTGCTTAGAGAAAAACAGCTCTTATACTCACTTTCCTCACTTGCCTAGAGGAAAGTAGTTTTTTATTCAGGCATGTCCAAGGGTCAGCTCCCAGTGTTCTCTCCTGTCTATCTGATGAATCCGGGCATCTTGGGGCAATGTAGCAATTGCCTCATGTACACAGGCAACTCTCTCCTCCTACCACCCAACACCACAACCTGTGAGAGATGCACTTATCTATCCAAACTGGAAGTAAAGCTCTCTCCAACCAAGACTGAACTTGACAGTTGAGAGGAGAAGGCAAACAATTGCACATCACCGCACTCATCACATAGTCCCACTAAACCTACACTACCAAATTCCACACATAGAAACACAAAAACATTTGTGGTGACTCTTAATAATAATCTGCTCAAGCAACAGAGACCTCCAAAGCAGAAACGCAAGCAATCTCCACGCCAACACAACCCAAATGACACATAGCCCACAGACTCAGTGTGCCACTCAACCACAGCCCATAAGGCAAAACAATGTACCCAACACACTAGTCATAGGTGACTCTATAGTCAGACACACTGATGCCCCACTCAACAGGCTAAACAAGGAGAAGGTTACTGTCAGCTGCCTGTTGGGTGCCAGGATCTGCCACATAACCCACGCAATCAGGTCACTCCACACGAAGTAAAAAATATGACTCTGTCATTGTCCATGTTGGTGTAAATGACTTGAGATGTACCTCCTTGGACTACATGAAAAGAGACATGGAAGAGATCTCTGATCTTGTAGCCCAGGCAGGTATGACCCTAGCCGCTAGTAGCATCCTGCCATCACCCAGAATGATACCGCAGTACAAGGACAAAATGATTGACTTCAACAATTACCTAAGCTTCTGGTGTCATTCTAAGGGGATCCAGTATCTGTCTGTCTGGGACGACATGGTCGACAGACCACGATGCTTTGCCAGAGATGGCCTGCAATTGTCACCTAGGATTCCGGATACTGGCTAAGGCTCTTGCTGCCCCTATAGTGCCTTTTTAGGCAAGGTTCAAATGACAAATTCACCACCGTAACAGGAACAGGCAAGCAAAAACTGAGGGTAATGCTACTCCGTGCTAGAAGTCTAAATCTCAAAATGCACTCCCTCGAGGCACTCCTTAAAATGGAGAACATCAATATCTGTGCAGTGACTGAGACCTGGTTCAGGGCTGCAGAGAGCACCTCTGCATTACCAGACTATAACTCATACCACACTTTTCGGACACCTAACCTGGACCGGAACACCAAAGGTGGAGGTGTGTCCATATTCATTAAGGATATCCACACCTCCAGGCTAGTTGCTCAGCATAATGCATCCGAGGTTATCCAAGTGCAACTAACTCTGGGCAAAACTGCAATCCAAATTGTAGCTTGCTAAAGATCCCCCACCATGCCCCAGGATTCCCACTCCTCTTTTCTTGATATACTGGAAAATATTAGGGTTCAACCAAACACCCTAATAATGGGTGATTTCAACTACCCCACCATTAACTGGGAAAACTACTCATGTACCAACTCCTTTGCTCAACGCTTTCTGGAATTCATAAATTCCAATGCCCTGGATCAACTTATCCACACCCCCACCAGGGCAACAATATCCTAGACCTAGTCATTACCAACATGAGTGACCAATGTTCCACACCTGAAGTCAACTTCTCATTGGTCAGATTCGACCATAAGCTAATCACCCTAGATATCCACATCCCAACCCCACCCCCAATTAAGGAAATCATGGTAAAATATTTCTCCAAAGCTAACTTCATGCTTCTTAAGACAGAAGTGGTGAACTTCATGACATCCATGCAGATGGACAATACAGTTACGACTGCTGAATCCTACACAGATGCACTCTATAACCACTTACATGAGAGCATGGATCGTGCTATCCCAAACAGAACCAAGACGCTATCCTCCAAAAAAAAGAAGCCAATCTGGTGATCCCCTGCCATAAACAAATTCTACAACAGAAGAAAGAAACTGTTGCAAAAGAGAGTAAAATCCCATGAGTGGAGGAGTTCCCTGGTCAGCCTCAGTAAGAAGCTGAGATTCCTTATAAGATCCTCCAAAGCTAGCTATGAAAACAAAATCACCACTGATTCTAGGGACAACCACAGAGCATTCTATAGCTATGTCAAGAATCTCAATAGCAACACCCAGATCTGCTCTGAGTTACAGCACAACGGCATGAAAATTACAGAACCAACTGATATTGCCAATGTCCTGGCAGATAGGTTCAGTGCTAACTTTACCCCCCTCTCACCCCTAAAGGGGCCCATAACTATACAGGAAGAATGCAAAGTCCCTGTAATCACAACTATGCAGGTGAAAGCTGCACTCTCTAAAGCCAAAAACACAGCATCCATGGGACCGGACAACAAACCAGGCTGCGTTTTACACGAACATCAGAAAAATCTGGCTCCCTACCTAAGCACCATGTTCAGTCATAGTCTCACATCAGGCTTTGTACCCACTGAATGGCACACAGCAACAGTTATCCCACTCCAGAAAGGGGGAGCAACCACTGATCCCAGGAACTATCGCCCTATTAGCCTGATGAGCCTGGTCTGTAAGGCCATGGAACGTATCATCATGGAACTCATAAACAAAGACATTGGTAACCTCCAAACTCTGAACCCCACCCATATCGAGTTTGTGAAAGGCAGATCATGCCTTCTGAACCTGATCGACTTCTTTGAGGCAATCACCAAAGCTGTAGATGAGGGTAAGGCTTTCGACACTGTCTATTCCCCATTCTGGAATTATAGCTAAACTCACTAAACTAGGTATAAATCCCTACATCACAAGATGGGTTGCCAATTGGCTCACTGACAGAACCCACACTGTAAAAGTTGCAGACTCCAAATGTGACTTCAAACCAGTGACAAGTAGAGTACCACAGGGTTCAGTCCTGGAACCTCTCCTGTTTGGTATCTACTTCTCTGAAGTACAGGCTAACACAGAAGGCCTTTGGCTAATGAAGCTCACAGATGACTGCAAACTAAGAGCCATAGTTGAGTCCCCAAATGATGTGGACATCCTACAGAAGGGCCTCAGTGAGACAGATGCCTGGTGTCAGAGCCATGGCTTCAAGCTCAATGCCAAAAAGTGCATTGTCATCCCCTTTGGTACAAACTCTGTACCCATGAACTACCACATAGGCAGCAGTCTACTTAACGCCGAATGTGTGATAAGAGACCTGGGGACCCAGGTGGACAGTAGTCTCTTGTTTGATAATCACATTGCCACAGTAGTCAGGAAATCCTTCTACCTGGCACACCTCATCACAAAAGGGTTCTTATCTAGAAAAAAAAAAGGTCATTGTTCCCCTCTACTCGACACTCATTAGACCCATTATAGAGTACAATGCCCCTTTTGGAATGTACCTCACAAGACATCTGCAGCAGTTGGAAAGGCCACAGAAGTACCTCACAAAGAGCATTACAGGCCTCAAACAGATGCCCTACACTGACCGTCTCAAAAAACTCCAGCTTTACTCCATAGCATATCACCTACTCTAAGGTGATCTCTGCCTAACATATAAAGCTATGTCAAACCCACAGCTGTTGGACATGCTACACCTAAAGAAATCCCAATCCCTCCAAGCTGCAAGCTCTAGGAGACCTAAACCTTGTCACCACAATAAACAGGACATGCTGGAGGGATAGATTCCTGTCCCAGAGACTTCCCATACTCTGGAACAAGCTACCCATCTATGTCAAGCAAAGTTCCTCATTAGCACTCTTCAAGAAAAATCTTGATAAGTGGATGGGAAATAGGAAATACACCCCAGGGATCACTTCTGTGGCTTTGCTCAACAGGGGCACAGGAAAATAACTTTCTTGAGTGCCGTAAGCCAGGGAACCTTGTTGTCTAGGCTTACATAGGCCCTTGGGCCGATAGCCTAGTACCTACGTATGAACCTATGAACTTATAAGAAATATGTGGAAATATTATGAGATTTATATGGAAGAAAGGGGGAAAGAATGAAATTAAAAATGGAGACCAGTAATGCTAAATAGTAGCAATTATAAACTCTTTTTGAAAATATTACAACGGAGGTTGGAAAATAATTTGAATTAAATAATGGAAGACAACATTTGTGGAGTTAAAGGAAAAAGTAGCCAAGAATTATTAATAGTAATTAGAGAAATAGTAGATGATATGTAAAAAATAAAAACTGAAGTAAAATTAATAGTATCTGATACTGTTAAAGCATTTGATTCAGTATAACATGACATTTTATGTCAAATAATGGAAAATATAATTTTAGTATAAAAATAAAGAAAGTTTGTGAATCAATTTATAAAAATACTAAGATTAAAGTTTTAGTAAATGGTTGGTTAAGTAAACAAATATAGATGGAAAGAGGTGTCCAATGCATAATATTTTGTTTACAATGGTAATGAACAGTGTAATAAAAGGAATAAATGAAAGAATGAACAAGAGTAAATACTGTATGTGCAGGAAATGTGGGTGATATATTTTTTTATAATGACATATGCAGATGATATAATTTTAATACCCAAAAATGGAGAAGAAATGAAAAAAGGTAGTTGTGAAGGTAAATGACCAATTGTGAAAAGTTAGATTAAAAATTAACAAAGAAAAATGTAAAGGTTTTGGAGATGATAAGGAGATAGGAATAACATTTGAAAATAAAAAAATATATCAGTATTAGGATTCAATTTTGGAGAAGATAACATATTGAAAGAACAATGGGAGAAAAATCTGAGAGATTTAAAATGGTTAAGTATTATGTGGAGTAGTTATAGACTGTCCTTCGATAAAACAGTACATTTGATAAATATAATGTAAATAAGAAAATTGTCATATATATAGTTAGTGTATATATGATACCAAGAGATGGAGAAAAAGATTATTGAAATTATGTTTCAATTTATTTGGGAGTCCAGTGAAAAGAAGAGTACTGTATATAGAAAAGGAGAAGGAGGTTTAGGTTTAATAAATCAAATAGTATACAGAGCTTCATTGAATATGTATAGTTTTTTGGTATAGATAAACAGAAAAGAATATCATTTTGTTCCAAGTATGTTTAAGGAGAACTGCAAGAGAGAATGGGATATAATTAAAATGAACAAAAGGGAAAGAGAATGGAGAAATGAAAATATGAGAATGTTTCAAGAAAAAATAAAATATGGCAATTAAAGATAGAAGGAATAAAAGAAATAAAAATAAGGAATAAAAGAAAATCGGAAAATATGGTATAAAAATGTAATGTTGCAAAATTATTGTGTAAATCCATGACAACATTTAATGAAAGAAGAGATAAAAGCTATAAAGCAAAGAAAAGAAAGGTGTAAGCAAAATATTGAATGTCAAGATCTCTTATGGAGATTACAAATTAATAAGTTGCCAGTAAAGGAAATCATGCAGTATAAAAATAAATGAGAGAATTTGGAATCTGTATTTTCTGTGGGAATTAGAAACAACAGAACATTTTTTGACATGTAAAAGAGTTACATTTTTGGGAAAATTAATACAATACAAAAATTATTAAAGAATTTCATGAGTACAATTAGATAAATATGGACCTGCAGTGGTGGTGCTGCGGTAACATTGTCGCTTCACAGTAAGACACTGTCTGGTTCGATTCTCAGCTAGAGCATCTTCTGCGTGGAGACATGTGTGAATGGGCGTACCTTCATTGAAGGTTGTGCATCAGGCCTGACAAGCCTGTACGTAAAAATCAACTGCCAATCATTAGCGGACCGGAATTCCGCTGTGGCGACCCCTAACCGGGAAAAGCTGAAAGACCCAAACAAACAATCAGATAAATATGGATATGATTGAATATATTTTTTTATGGAATGTATAGTAAAAATATGTTAATGATTTAGATAAAAAAAATTCATATTATATGGATTATTTGGAATCAAAGATTTAATGAAATAATGTTTCATGGAAAGTGGATATTACCAAATGTAATAAGGAAAATTAAGTTGTGGTTGTGGAAAAAAAGAGTGGGGGTCTATACATATGTAAATAGATGTTTATAAATGAAGGAAAATATGTAATGAAAGTTCATTTTCTTGTAAATATGTAAATATGTAAATTGTTAATAATTGTACAAATAAAGAACCCATATTGTAAATAGTTGTATAAATAAATAACCCATACTCCTTTTGATAAGTCCCATGGAATCTTTTACAGCCACCTGAGCTACCACCAACTCAGGCAGTTGGTATATTGGTTTAATGTCTCATACATATAAAGCTACAGAAAGTTCATTTCAGTCACTGGTCTTGATTGGATAGTCTGTGCTCACCTAGACATGTACCAGATGACCAAGTACCATCTGTTTAGTGAAAGTTTGTTTTGAATCTGCACTACTGCTTCCTTTCCTTACTCACCTTTCCATAATATTTCAGAGTCCTAATTTTTATTCCTTGAAGTTCCAGCAATGAATTATCTCCATACGCACTACAATAAAATAATCCATTACTTTGTTTCAAATGTTAATTCAATGACTTATCCCACTGTTGGGCTTGAAACTGTTAAGCTTCCAGAACTAAGAGACCAAATTGTCCCATCTATATGGATATTATGTCTGCATCATGCTATTTTTCATACATTTTTTCTTACGTGACTCTTCCTTGTACCTTTCATCATTATTTGTACCCTCAATTCATCATTCCCTTTGCTAAGCTATTGCACTTCCTTGTTCTTGGACTGACACTACCTCATCAAACACAGATGCTCTATTACTAGCTGTACTCACATCTCTCTCTCTCTCTCTAAATCCAAATACTTTTCTTTGAAGGTAATACCTTACCTGTATTCTTTATATGCTTTCACCATTAGTAGATTTACCCCACTGTTTCTATTCCCTCTTTTGTGCAGATTACCTTCCCTTTCATTTTTGTCCCTGAACTGACCATGGGCATTTTTCCTAACTCACCTAGTTTTTGATATCTAATGCCCCTTCCAGCTCCCATGCTCCATTGTACAACCTCTAGTTTTCATATAGACATCTTCATTCTCTATACTTATCAGGATGTAGTCACCAGCCAACTCTGTTTTTTTTCTTTTTCTTTCTTCTGCTTTAAGTGGAAATTGAACCCAGTCCTTCTGAAATATGATACCAGCAGTAGCACTGCCACCTGTGTGCTAAAGCTACTAAAACCCTCACTTTGCTCTTTTTATTATACAGACAGAAAGAGGTGTGGCTGTGTTCAATGGAAGGGATTTAAAACACAGGGCAAATGAGTAAATAAAAACTGGTACAGTGATTTACCACAGAAAAGAAAATGGAAACATTTTTTTAAATGATTTGGGTGTTTGACCAAATGACCTTCCTTTCTTGGCTGTTTCAACTTAATGTTATATTTGTACCTTATAACGTTAGGTGCCCACAATAAAATAATCCATTACTTTGTTTCAAATGTTAATTCATGTTAAAGTAAAGGATGTGGACTCTTCTGAGAAATGTCTTGAGCACAATATGGTACCTGTGATTTGTTGGCAATAGTAGAACGGAAGTGTTACAAACTGTTATTTGTGGGTGCATGGTTTGAAAGCTTGAAATAAGAGCAGCTGAGGTAAATATTAATTTTTGAATTGTACAAGAAAATGTGCCTCCAGGGCTGAACCTGAAATTCGTCCAGTGGGATCAATGTCCTACCTTAACAAACAAACAAACAAACAAACAAACAAACAAACAAACAAACAAACAAACAAACACAAACAAACAAACAAACAAAATAAATGTTATGTTGGACTAAATGCACAGTTTGAACATGTGTAAAAAAATGAAAATTAATAAAAAAAATGTGCTTGAAAAAATTGTTCATATTTCAAAATGAAAATGATACACTTCCCTGGTTCAAAAACTACCATTTTAATTGCCACTTCTCAGTTAATTTTAATTCATTACCCTCTACATCAGTCCCTCTGCAGAAAGGTGTCCCTCAATGATATATCCTGGCAGCTGTCCTGTTTTCTATTTACATTGTCAAACTTCCTTTTGACTTATCCCATCTTTCTCTCCTGCTTTATGCTGATGGTATTCCTCTCCAACTATTCTTTCTGTTTTTTTGAACTCAAACTTCAGGCTGATTTTCATGCCCTTATTCAGTTGGTCAGTGATAAACAGTGACTACAAAACTCCTCCAAAATACAAACAATACTGTTTAGTACTAGGCAAAAGCTTACTTCTATTTATAGGCCTCATGTTAATAACACTATTGAAAATGTCACTTTATTCAAAAACCTAGGAATATGGCTTGACTCCTTTCTCACTTTCCAACTCCATCTGGAATACACACACGCGCACACACACACACACACACACACACACACACACACACACACACACACACACACACACACACACACACACACACACACACACACACAGAGAATCATCTCTTTCCTATTCTAGGCTAACATGATCTCCCCTTTTCTACCCAGTCTCCGTAGAAATACCATAGGCAAATGTATCTTACTGGCGCAACCAGAATACTGTCTAACATTAGCTGCTGCAGCTTCTAAAAGAAATATATTCACCATTCAGTCTATTTCAAATGCCATTTGCAGATTCATCACTCCCCAAGAAATGAATACCACTGCAAAACCATTGAAAAAGCTATTTGGCTACCTGTGAAATGATGTGCTGAATTTCTACTTACCTCTAAGCTATTTAAACTTGTCCAGAATGACACCTTCCCTCCACTAGCTTTCAGACCATTCAGAGATGCACCACCATACAACGTTAGACATCTTAACCACTCATTTCCTCTCCTCCAAACTCCGCAAACTAGGCTTCACTGCAGAGACCATGCTTTCTTAGTCCTTGGTTGCAGACTGTGGTCATTTCTCTTACTCTATTTTCTGTTTAAAAATGAAAACACATTTCTAGACCATATGAAAATGCAACTGCTATGTCTCTGGTCATAAAACTTAATCTCTTTATTCCCTTCCATCTACATACCTTACTCTGACTGTATTTTGATTGTGATACTTTTAGCATGCCAACTCTGATTTCTACCCTAAAAATAATATATACGTATATATATATATATATATATATATATATATATATATATATGTATATATATATATATATATATACATATATATATATATATATATATATATATATATATATATATATATATATATATATATATATATATATATATATATGTATATATATATATATGTATATATATATATATATATATATATATATATATACATATATACATATGGGTTCCCTTCGGAATCCCAAAATCCTAAAACTTCAAATTTCATATGGTTGAGACCATATGATCGAAGTTTTAGAACTTCAAAATTCTGAATGGAGATCTGCATACAGCTTGAAGCAGGAGATTTCCCTTTTCCTTGCTGTAGTGTGATCTCGGAGTTGGCATATTTAAGTATCTGGGGTGTGGGGGGCGCAGTCCCCCACGAGGGGGGTTGATTGGGGCTTTCCCCCTTGAAGAAACGTTGAGAAAGTTTTTTTTTTGTTGGATTTATTTCGGAATGTCGAGATTCCGAAACATTCATCATATGGTCTCAATCATATGAAATTCGATGTTTCAGAAATTCGAGATTCAGAAGTGAATCCATATATATACATATACTTTTTATATGGATCTACTTTGACCCATCAAAATTGCACTTTACTGAAACTAATAAGTGATCCCACTTCATTGAAAGTGTGTTTAAATTAAAACGCACATTCACAAAACGCAGCACACTGAGCAAAAACAAAAAATCCATACACACAAAAAAAAAAATATGTGCATTTATGCAGGGGAGCTAGCCCCCCTGTGCCTCCCACACCCCTGCTACTTATATATACTAACTGGTCATTATATATACTAACTAACTCTAAGATCACACTACAGTGGGGGAAAGGGACTATTCCCTTATCCTCATTGTACCGCGATCTATAACAACTGCTTGGTGTACTTGCTTATTTCAGTTTTGGTAAAGTGTAATTTTAATGGGTTGAAGTAGACCCATATATATATATATATATATATATATATATATATATATATATATATATATATATAATAGAATTTTTCACACAGTCTGTATATAATGCAATTTATGTATTGGCTTTATTCCATTAAGTGAACTATGATATTCACTTTGTATGTAATATATGTATATATTGCATTCTGTGATTTAAACTGTATATAATGACATGTAACCACTGCGTAAATATTGTTTTTCCCTGTGCTGAGACCAGAATGAGTCCAATGGGATTAGTGCTCTACCCTGGTTAACGAATTCAAAATAAAATAAAATAAAATACAATAAATAAATAAATAAACTAGGGAGGGATGGAAACACCAAGGAAATGTAAATTAAATTATTTTGGTGAAAATAGATTTGTTTAGTATAAGATTATTGTAATTTCTAATACTGAACAGAATCTGTGATTTATGAAAAGATAACAATATGTAGAGCAGAAACATCAGGCAGCTATAATATACAAATGCAGATAAGGACTTGCTTAATAAAATATATCTTCTCAATGTTGTACTGCTAAGTTAGCATACAGCAACAAGCCGAATTACATTGTATGCAATGTACACAACACAGCACACAGAACAGTGCAGGATTGTACACATTGTGATATAAATGATTTACTATTACCACTGTGCAAAGCAATGCAATACATTTACAGACACACGCCTAGATCAACAGTATTGGCAAGAAAAGCACCATCTATGCATTATGAAGTAGCACAAATAAGTACACAGACAGTATCAGAAAGCACTATTAAAAAATGACTTGTATATACCATCATGAAAAAGGGACTTGTACAAAATATGCTAGTACAGCTAAACACAAAAATAGGCATATAAGAGCAAAGACTGACAAAATCATGTAGGACACATGAACAAGCAAAGTACTGCTGAAAATAAAAGTGAAAGTATAATCAGCAGAAAATGTCATGACCAGGGTGCCAAGTGATTCATGCAAGACAGCTCCAAGTTTCACAATGTGCCATGCAAAAGCAGGAGACTAAGATACAAAACAAACTAATAAAATATGATGCATTTATGTGTTATTACATGAAGTATTACAGTGAACTAAATATCTCATGGTGAAGGAAAAGCAATTCATCCATCAAGGTGCTGTAGTTTATGGGTAAAAGTCATTCCTGTAATCAGCCAATAAGATGTAGGATGTCAGCTGCTAGTGGCTTTATCCTAAAGAATTCATTTAATGAAAGTGTTCTACCTTTAAGTGAGATACTTTTCTAATCTCCTATTAACCTTACTTCCAGCCCACTTACCAGTGGAAAGCACTACATTCAGTTTAAAGGTATCATAAAGGCAATAGCTCCCTCTATGGTGGAAGTCTGCTGTCTGTTCTGAAGTGGTGTGGTATCCATTTCTGTTTCAATATGTTTCTCCAATGGACCATTTGAGTTGCTAGTAGGTAAAGTAAAATTTTAAAGACTGATCATTTTCCTGAAAAAAGAGGTGGGGTTTCTTATATTGCCTGTTACCTTGCTTTCTCTTTTTGGGACAACCTGGGCATCTGGACTGTGCTGTTAGGCAGTTTAGAGATAGCTGCACATTTTCTTGGTTATGTCGGTAATTTAGACTGTGCTACATCCTCCATGTGTTAGATTATGGTGGCCATAGCAACAGGGCCATATTTGTAGAGAGATAAAATATTGCATGTTTCTGACAGATGATTTTGCTGCAGAAAAATCAGGGCACAATCTCCAGAGTATCAACAGCTTGGAAATAACTTTCCACTTGAGTATGAGTATTAGAAAACTTACATATCCCTTTACTGTAGTATAAACTTCTTTCTGTGACATAAGCCCTCTTTCTGGAAGTATGCTCAATTTGTGCAACATGAAGATCCTTCTTTCTTTAGCTGCATTCAGAATTCTGATATTGTCTCTGAAATGTATGCATTTAAACATAATTAATTTTATTTAACATTTGTTAACAGGGAAAGTCCGACTTGGAACAAAGCCAATTTTCAGTGGAGGCCTGGGGAGAAATGCTGCAGATACATGTTTTTGTAATATGGGAAGAAACCGGATTACCCGGAGGAAACCCACATGAATGCAGGGAGGACATGTAGACTCCACACAGAAGGCACTTCATCCAAGATTCAAAGAAGACAACCTCTTGTTGTGAGGTGACAATGCTACTGTTGTACCACTGCACTGTCCATATAATCAAATATGGTGGCTTTCTATTGCTAGTCAGTGGCTCGAGGGCTCTGTGTGCATGGTCAATAACAATATTTTGGCCACACAGATCTAAAGTGAGTTTGCTGTTTTAAGAAATCTGCTTAGCCTAGTGTTTTTGTTCTGTGTGAGAGATGGACACTTAAATTATCTAGGCTGCACATTTCACGTTTTTTTTTGTTAAATTGTCTTTTGAGTAATACTTAAATACTCAGTGAAATTCTGGGCCTCTGTCTTTGAAAAAAAAATTTGAAACCTGCATAAACTAAAGAACTGGTGATTCCCTGCTGGATAAGAAAACCTATATTTTTTTGTCTGTGACATTTTAGAGCTGCTTTCTGATAACTGCTCCATTTTGTTTTCTGTTTTAAGAAATCTGCTTGACCTGGCATTTTTATTCTATGTGAGAGATGGACACTTAAATTATCTAGGCTGCACATTTCACGTGTTTTTCATTGGTTAAATTGTTTCTTCAGTGATATTTAAATACTCAGTGAAGTTATGGGCCTGTGTCTTTGTCTGAAAATATTAGAAGCCTACATAAAGTAAAACACTGCTGGTGATTTCCTGCAGTGTTTCCCAGCCACCCTCCCATTTGTTGATCTGCATTTTAAACTTGGTGATTTTAAGCTGCCCACCCCTACACTGCTGTTGATATCCTGAATTATTTATTTGCCTTTCCTTGTGCTTATGTTGAAAAAGTGCATTTGGC
Organism: Protopterus annectens; assembly: GCF_019279795.1. Lineage (NCBI taxonomy): Eukaryota > Metazoa > Chordata > Ceratodontiformes > Protopteridae > Protopterus > Protopterus annectens. The sequence goes on along the minus strand of NC_056751.1, from coordinate 33,386,574 downwards.
TCCCATTGTCTGTTCTACTTGATCTGATTTCATTATCTAGCTAGCTGTTGGATAAAGTAGTGCATTTTTACACTCTAGGAAACAATTGTTTCTACACAAAAGAGATCAGTGGATTTTCAATCTAGTGCACTGGGAAGTAGCCTGGTCTGTTTAGGTTGGGGAAACACTTGAGCTTTATGAATGTAGTTTTATTGGTTGAAGGGCTTATCAACTTACTGGTTTTTAGTGCCTTTATAAATTCTGTACAGTTGAGTGGCAATTGGCTCATTTATTCAAAGTGGAGTATGTTTATTGAATAATCACACTTTTATAAGTTGTTTAAAGTACACCATTGTATGCATATTTTTAAGTTTGTTTGTTTTAGCATTTCACTCTGGACACTCATGTACTGTGCTTTTGCATTGGGAGGATTGTGATTGTTCATCTGGTGGCAGTAGGTGTTTACCTGATCTATCTGAGCTTGGAAACACACAAATGAGCTCTAAGTATTTTATTTTTTTTGCAGTACTCTGCACTTGATTTGCACTATTCTGATACCCAAATAGTATAGACTAGATTCAAACCTGCTGAATATTGCCTATTATTGATATACTTGAGCACTAAACCAGCCATCTTACATTAAGAAGGGCTCCCCTGCAGCCTTATGGTAGAAGAGTGTGGATGACGTGACTGAGCTGGGGATTACTGGAGGAAGGTTCATTGTGTGCTTTCCTATTCATAGATTAGCTTAAAAGTGTTTTAATTTCACCTGTGTTTAAGATCATGTTTGTGTGTTGCAGCACACCATACAACAGGAGTTAACAGTGTCCTGTATAGATACAAACACCTTGAAACTCAATTTTTCCACAGACATATGTAAGTGGAATCCTTCCAAGCTTTCCTAATGCACTATGGGTGCACTGAGCAGCATTGCCACACTTATTATCCATAGCTTTCAGTAGAACAAGCACCTTTGTTAGTTCTAGCACAAAAACTGGTCAAACTAGCCCTCTCCCTTCCCTAATAGCACATATGGTAAAAACCTGCTATAATGGACAGGCAGTTTCCCATCACTTCCCAGCCTGATTGACATGGTCATCCTAAGGCAATGTCGTAATTGTCTCATGTATACCAACAACTACTTATTCCTAAAATGAATACCCTATGTGAGAGATGTAATTACACTATGAAATTGGAATAAATTTGCTCACGTATCAACAAACCAGACATCAGACAGGTTGTCAGTGTTGCTCTTCTTATGTGCATTAAGAAGACATTGAGGCTTGGGTGTTCATTTAAGTAGTTTATTGTATACAGATATATCAGGATAGATGTCAGGAACATTAAACTTAAATGAACTGTCTAACTAACTGACTGACTACATACTTGCATGCTTTCACTCTGGCTGCTCAGTCAAAATGGCACTCTTGCTTGCACATGCTCAGTACTTATATACATGTGCTGACTCGGAAAGCTTCTTAAAGGTATATCACACACACTGATCTACAGCCTCCATCTTTAGTGAGCTGTCTGATATAAACAATAACATTTGAATAGGCATGCAGTTATACAAACACTAATAAATGAAAACAACATTGAGATGCAATGTGATCTCCTAACATAATAGTTAGGACAGGGTTTAGCAACAGGGACAGTCACTGGGGAATGTTCTGCTTGTGGAGTTTCAGGGATTTTCTTAGGAACAGGAATTGCTGATGGAATGTTCTCTGGAATGGGAACATTGGACAAGTCACTCTGAGAACTAGAGTCTTTGTTACAGGCAAAAAGCTGTAACACTGGGTCAGACACTGGTAACAAATGCTTCCAGTTTTGCCTTGTAATCTCACAATGTACGATCTTTGCTGTTGACACAGATTTATATACATGTGCTGACTCACTGGAAAGCTTCTTAAAGGTGTATCACACACACTAATGTACAGTGAGCACACACACTTCACCTCTCACACAAACTGAGGTCATGACACATAAACCAACATACACAGTGGTACTCATTAGAAGCCTACCAAAAGATCAGATACCACCCAAACATAAACCACTTGCACGCACTGCTATTCAGATACAAACCACTACACATAATAACACATACACCAATGTCTCAGTAAATGAGCCCCTAAGGCAAAACACCTCAAAACCTAATGTTTTGGTCATAGGTGACTCCACAGTGAGACACATAGACATGTGCTCACCAGGCTGGACAAGGAGAAGGTCATGGTCAGCTACCTGTCAGATGCCAGGATCCATCAAATCACACATGCACTCAAGTCATTATAACTCTGTCATAGTCCATGTTGGGGTGAATGACTTGAGATGTGCCTCTCTGGAGTATATGAAGAGAGACATGACTGCACTGTCAGATTATGTGTCCCAGGCAGGTATGACCCTAGCCCTAAGCAGCATTCTACATTCACCCTGGATGATGCCTCAATATAAACAAAAAATGATCAACTTCAACAATTGGCTTATCTTTTGGTGTCAGTCCAGGGGTAACCAGTATCTGTCATCCTGGGAAGACATTGTTGACAGGTGATGCTGCTTTGCCAGGGATGGTCTGCATCTCCCTCCTCTAGGCTTTTGGATAATGGCAATGGCACTGTCCTCCCCATAGTGCCTTTTTAGGCAATGTCAAAACAACAACATTTCTGATGTAACAAAATCCACTGGAGACAAATGCAAAGTTCTGTTACTTAATGCTAGGAGTGTAAACATGAAATTGCACTCCTTGGAAGCAGTCCTCACCTTGGAAGATGCCAACATCTGTGGAGTCACTGAGACATAGTTCAAGGCCATGGAGAGCACCCCAAATGTGCAAGGCTAGAATGCCTTCCAAATGTTCAGACTTCAAAATGAGCATGAAAGAACCAAAGGTGGAAGTGTATCCACCTTCATTAAAGCCAAGTATACCTTGAGACTGGTCAAACAATACGACTCTCTTGAACTACTCCACATCCAATTAACTACAGGCAAAATACCCTACCACATCATTGCTAGCTATAGGTCCCCCACCGTGAACCAAGAAAAGCACACCACCTACCTGCACTTACTGGAGTCACTCACCATAGAGCCCAACACCTTAGTCATGGGAAATTTCAGCTATCCTTCCTTTGACTGGGCGACATGCATGAGAATGAACATGCTCACCCAGAGGTTCCTGGACTTTGCCAATACAAATACTCTGGAATAGATAGTCTGCACCCCCACAAGGGGCTCAAATGTCCTAGACATAGTGCTCACCAACATGGGGGGGGTCACTGCACTTCCCACTATGTGATGCCTTCCCTGGTAAGGTCGGACCATAAATCAGTCACAGTCGAAGTAACTATTGAATATATCACTACCACAGGAGCAAATGAAAAGTAAAAAACTTTTCCAAAGCAAACTACTGTCTCCTAAGCAATGGCATAAAAAGTTTTATAGCCTCTGCAATCACAGACAACAATGACTCCTAAGAAGAGGTTTACACAAATGCCCTGTATAAACACTTAAGCAACTGTGTAGACTCTGCTATGCCTGACCAGATTAAAACCAGGTCCTCCCATAAATACAAGCCACCCTGATAGACCTCAAATATTAACAGGTTATATAACAAAAGGAAGAAACTGATGTCTAAGAACAAGGGGGAACTGACTCAGCAGAGGATGAATTCCCTCCACAGCTTGAACAAGCAGATTAGAAATCTTGTAATGTCTTCTAAAGCTAATTATGGAGGTAAAATAGCATCCCTACTAAGGATAATCATAAGGCATTCTTTAACTATATCTGAAATCTAACAGGGAATGCCCAGCTATGTGCTGAACTGGTAGTAGATGGTACCACTCACACTATACTGGAGGAAATTGCCAACCTGCTAACTGACAGATTTGGTGCAAACTTCATCCCCCTGTCCCCACCGAGCATACCTCAAAGCATACCTGACACCAGTCCTCTGCCTAGTATATCTAGAGATCAGGTTATATCTATGCTCTCCAAGGCCAAAAGCATGGCTTCAGTGGGAACAGGTAACATGTCAGGTTGCTTATTAAGCAATCTAAAACAGTACCTAGTGGACCCACTTGGTATTCTTTTTAACCATAACCTGAGAACTGTCTTTGTCCCAGAAGAGTGGAAAACAGCAACAGTAATCCCCTTGCACAAAGGGGGACCATCAACCAACCCTGGGAACTATAGACCCATAAGTCTAACCAGCCTCATCTGCATGGCCATGGAAAGAATCATCATGGACCTTATCAACAAGGACATAGGTGATCTTCAAACTCTAGACCCAACCTGGTTTGGCTTCATTAAGGGTAGATCATGCTTATTAAACCCATTAGACTTCCTCAAAAAAGTCACCAAAGCTCTGGATGTAGGTAAGACAGTAAATACTGCCTATCTTGATCTAGCCCAGGCTTTTGACACAACCCCCCTACTCAAGTATCATTGAGAAAGTCTTCCAACTGGGGATTAAACCTTAAGTCATTAGATGAGTAGCCAATTAGCTCACTGACAGAAGACATACTGTCAAAGTTGGTGACTCCACTTCTACCAGTAGACCCATCACCAGTGCCATACCACAAGGATCTGTGCTGGGCCCTTATTGTTTGGAATCTATTTCTCAGAAGTTCAGGCTAAAGTAAATGGCCTTTGGCTTACCAAGTTTGTTGACGATATTATCCCCTTTGGTAAAGTGAAGTTCCCTGCTAATTACAATATTGACAGCAACCCCCTAAGTTCAAACCCAGTGGTGTGAGATCTAGGAACACAGGTAGATAGGATTCTGAACTTTGACCACCAAGTTTCCGCAGTGGTAAGGAAGCTTTCTATGTTGCGCATCTCATAAGTAAAGGCATCACATCCAGGTCTAAGGATCTTATAACTCCACTGTACTTGACCCTTATCAGACCATTAATAGAGTACAGTGCTCCCTTTTACATGTACTTCACCAGACATCTGCAGCAACTGGAGAGACTGCAGTGGTTTCTCACCAAGAAAATACAATACAGGGCCTCCAAACCATGATTTAGCTGGATAGACTGAAATCCCTGTCACTGTACTCTGTATCATATAGGCTGCTGATAGGCAATTTGTGCCTGGCCTACAGGGCAGTCTCTGACCCTGCACTGATGAATCCTCAAGTCAAATGGCACAAGAGTCACTCACTCTAGGGATCTTAACCTAGCCTGTGACATTAACAGAACATGCTGGAGAGACAGATATATCTCCCAGAGATTGACACTACTCTGGAATAAACTTACAGTTCATGTGAAGCAGAGCTCCTCACTGACCCTATTCAAGCACAGCCTGGAAAAATGGATGGAAGACCACAAATTCACCCCAGAGGTGGCATCTATGTCCCTCATGGACAGGGGTAGTCAGTGTTCATTATAGACTCACTCTGCAAATTACATCCTTCTAACCAAGGACAATTGAGGCAACTTAGGATTAACATGGCTAGGCTTGTAAGGGCTCTAGGGCCACTAGCCTAGTAACCTCCTATGAATCAATGAATCTATGAATTCTCATGTCACTGCCCTCTATACTCCCTTTTACAGCCATAGCTTACTTCTTTGTAGAAATTCTGTATGTCCTCAGAACTAAAATGTAGGGGGAGTTACTTTCCTGGTAGTCTTGGACAACAGCTTTCATAGTTTTCAGGTGAGTAGCTTGCAGATCAGCAGTACTTTCCAGAGAATAAGTCTTGGTGGCCAAGTATTGAGTTTCTTGTTTATATGTCAACCTTAGTTATAGACGTAATTTCGGTTGTGTCAAGCAACACTTGTTAATTGGTGAAATGAAAGAGTCCAGCTTATTATGTGGCCTTGGAAAAAAAGGAACCCCAAAAAAGGTTCCCCCTCACCAAAAGGGGTTTTTTTTTAAAAGGGGAAAACCTTCCAAAATTTTTCCTGTCATATTTCCCCCCTGCCCAAAAAAATTGAAAAGAAACCCCCCAACCCCCTTCCCCTTTAAAAATTAAAAAGTCCCCCAAAAAAACCCGTTTTTGCCCCCCCCAGAGGTGACATGTGCCTGACATACAAGGCCATGTCCAACCCGGAATTAATGGACATGCTCCACCTCAAAAAATCCAAATCCACCAAAACCACTAGAGCAAGCAGCTTAAACCTTAGCACGGATATAAATAGGACGTGCTGGAGGGATAGATTTATCACTCAGAGACTCCCTATGCTGTGGAATAAAATCCCGGTCCATGTGAGGCAGAGCACCTCGCTGACTCTGTTCAAGAGAAATCTAGACCTGTGGATGGGAGATCGTAGGTTTACCCCGGGAATCATCTCTGGGTCACTGCTGGACAGAGGCACAACAAACTAATGGGCACAGTATTTTTTCATATAAGGGGTGGCGTAAGCCACAATAATTTGGGCTAGGCTTATAAATGCCTTAGGGCAGATAGCCTAGTATAAACCTATGAACCTATGAACCTATGAACCTATGTGCTGACTCGGAAAGCTTCTTAAAGGTATATCACACACACTGATCTACAGCCTCCATCTTTAGTGAGCTGTCTGATATAAACAATGACATTTGAATAGGCATGCAATTATACAGACACTAATAAAGAAAAACAACATTGAGATGCAACGTGATCTCTTAACATAATAGTTAGGACAGGGTTTAGCAACAGGGACAGTCACTGGGGAATGTTCTGCTTGTGGAGTTTCAGGGATTTTCTTAGGAACAGGAATTGCTGATGGAATGCTCTCTGGAATGGGAACACTGGACAAGTCACTCTGAGAACTAGAGTCTTTGTTACAGGCAAGAAGCTGTAACACTGGGTCAGACACTGGTAACAAATGCTTCCAGTTTTGCCTGAGTTCCATTCCTTGTAATCTCACAATGTACGATCTTTGCTGTTGACACAGATTTATATACATGTGCTGACTCACTGGAAAGCTTCTTAAAGGTGTATCACACACACTAATGTACAGTGAGCACACACACTTCACCTCTCACACAAACTGAGGTCATGACACATAAACCAACATACACAGTGGTACTCATTAGAAGCCTACCAAAAGATCAGATACCACCCAAACATAAACCACTTGCACGCACTGCTATGCAGATACAAACCACTACACGTAATAACACATACACCAATGTCTCAGCAAATGAGCCCCTAAGGCAAAACACCTCAAAACCTAATGTTTTGGTCATAGGTGACTCCACAGTGAGACACATAGACATCTGCTCACCAGGCTGGACAAGAAGAAGGTCATGGTCAGCTACCTGTCAGATGCCAGGATCCATCAAATCACACATGCACTCAGTCATTATAACTCTGCCATAGTCCATGTTGGGGTGAATGACTTGAGATGTGCCTCTCTGGAGTATATGAAGAGAGACATGACTGCACTGTCAGATTATGTGTCCCAGGCAGGTATGACCCTAGCCCTAAGCAGCATTCTACCTTCACCCAGGATGATGCCTCAATATAAACAAAAAATGATCAACTTCAACAATTGGCTTATCTTTTGGTGTCAGTCCAGGGGTATCCAGTATCTGTCATCCTGGGAAGACATTGTTGACAGGTGATGCTGCTTTGCCAGGGATGGTCTGCACCTCCCTCCTCTAGGCTTTTGGATAATGGCAATGGCACTGTCCTCCCCATAGTGCCTTTTTAGACAATGTCAAAATAACAACATTTCTGATGTAACAAAATCCACTGGAGACAAATGCAAAGTTCTGTTACTTAATGCTAGGAGTGTAAACATGAAATTGCACTCCTTGGAAGCAGTCCTCACCTTGGAAGATGCCAACATCTGTGGAGTCACTGAGACATAGTTCAAGGCCATGGAGAGCACCCCAAATGTGCAAGGCTACAATGCCTTCCAAATGTTCAGACTTCAAAATGAGCATGAAAGAACCAAAGGTGGAAGTGTATCCACCTTCATTAAAGCCAAGTATACCTTGAGACTGGTCAAACAATACGACTCTCTTGAACTACTCCACATCCAATTAACTACAGGCAAAATACCCTACCACATCATTGCTAGCTATAGGTCCCCCACCGTGAACCAAGAAAAGCACACCACCTACCTGCACTTACTGGAGTCACTCGCCATAGAGCCCAACACCTTAATCATGGGAAATTTCAGCTATCCTTCCATCGACTGGGCGACATACATGAGAATGAACATGCTCACCCAGAGGTTCCTGGACTTTGCCAATACAAATACTCTGGAATAGATAGTCTGCACCCCCACAAGGGTTTCAAATGTCCTAGACATAGTGCTCACCAACATGGGGGGGGGGGGTCACTGCACTTCCCACTATGTGATGCCTTCCCTGGTAAGGTCGGACCATAAATCAGTCACAGTCGAAGTAACTATTGAATATATCACTACCACAGGAGCAAAAGAAAAGTAAAAAACTTTTCCAAAGCAAACTACTGTCTCCTAAGCAATGGCATAAAAAGTTTTATAGCCTCTGCAATCACAGACAACAATGACTCCTAAGCAGAGGTTTACACAAATGCCCTGTATAAACACTTAAGCAACTGTGTAGACTCTGCTATGCCTGACCATATTAAAAACCAGGTCCGCCCATAAATACAAGCCACCCTGATAGACCTCAAATATTAACAGGTTATATAACAAAAGGAAGAAACTGATGTCTAAGAACAAGGGGGGAACTGACTCAGCAGAGGATGAATTCCCTCCACAGCTTGAACATGCAGATTAGAAATCTTGTAATGTCTTCTAAAGCTAATTACGAAGGTAAAATAGCATCCCTACTAAGGATAATCATAAGGCATTCTTTAACTATATCTGAAATCTAAAAGGGAATGCCCAGCTATGTGCTGAACTGGTAGTAGATGGTACCACTTGCACTATACTGGAGGAAATTGCCAACCTGCTAACTGACAGATTTGGTGCAAACTTCATCCCCCTGTCCCCACTGAGCATACCTCAAAGCATACCTGACACCAGTCCTCTGCCTAGTATATCTAGAGATCAGGTCATATCTATGCTCTCCAAGGCCAAAAGCATGGCTTCAGTGGGAACAGGTAACATGTCAGGTTGCTTATTAAGCAATATAAAACAGTACCTAGTGGACTCACTTGGTATTCTTTTTAACCATAACCTGAGAACTGGCTTTGTCCCAGAAGAGTGGAAAACAGCAACAGTAATCCCCTTGCACAAAGGGGGACCATCAACCAACCCTGGGAACTATAGACCCATAAGTCTATAAGTCTAACCAGCCTCATCTGCATGGCCATGGAAAGAATCATCATGGACCTTATCAACAAGGACATAGGTGATCTTCAAACTCTAGACCCAACCTGGTTTGGCTTCATTAAGGGTAGATCATGCTTATTAAACCCAGTAGACTTCCTCAAAAAAGTCACCAAAGCTCTGGATGTAGGTAAGACAGTAAATACTGCCTATCTTGATCTAGCCCAGGCTTTTGACACAACCCCCCTACTCAAGTATCATTGAGAAAGTCTTCCAACTGAGGATTAAACCTTAAGTCATTAGATGGGTAGCCAATTAGCTCACTGACAGAAGATATACTGTCAAAGTTGGTGACTCCACTTCTACCAGTAGACCCATCACCAGTGCCATACCACAAGGATCTGTACTGGGCCCTTATTGTTTGGAATCTATTTCTCAGAAGTTCAGGCTAAAGTAAATGGCCTTTGGCTTACCAAGTTTGTTGACAATATTATCCCAGTTGGAAAAACACTGGAACCACCACAATGCTTAAAATCAAACAATTCTTATTTAATTGAGTAAAAACAAGCGCTTTCACGCACAGTAATCGATAAACTTCATCAGGTTACAAAATTTAAAACTTAAAACATTCCTTATATACAAAAAGTCAAAATATTAACAAACAATCAATCAAGCAATTTAGGTCAAATCATTGAGTCAGCTTATTAGCTAAATAGGAAATATTGCCCATAAAAGGTAGAGCAGGAAACCATCAAAATGTTAACAAACAGTCAATCAAGCAATTAAATTAAATCATTAAGATAGCTTATTAGCTAGATAGGAAATGCTGCCCATAAAAGGTAGGACAGAAAACCATACTGATATATCCATTTTCATTCAAAGTGTATTATATGTATAAGGAAACCTTAAACGTTATATTTAAAGTCTATTGACAAGGTCTATTTTCCTAAATGTAACTACTTATCATAACCATTATAAACTAATAACATTAAAGTAAGATAAGTGCTACATATGTCAACAATGAATCTTCTACTAGATATGCATAAGGAAATCTAACAACCATTATTAAGCAAATAGGCAGGTAGAAGAGAAAAAGGAAAAAACAAGTAAAAGACAGAAGAGAGAAGGAAAGAAAAATAAAATGATGTGTGAAAAACGAACAGAAGATAAAAGAAATAATATAATGCCAACAGGCAAAAGGAAGAAAAAGAAAGAACAACAAAGGAGGAGGGAAGGAGGGGAAGGAAAAACAGTGAAGGGGAAGGTAGAGGCGTGATTTAAAGGGAAAGGGGGGGGAAAGGGGAAGGAAAATAAAAGGATAAGGGAAAAAGGATGGAAAAGAAGGGGGGAGGGGGGGAGGGGGGAAGGAGGGGAAGGAAAAACAGTGAAGGAAAGGTAGAGGTGTGATTTAAAGGGAAAAGGGGGGGGGGAAGACAAATAAAAGGATAAGGGAAAAAGGATGGAAAAGAAACGGAAGGAAAGGTGTACAGGGGAAAAAAACAAGTGAAAAAGGGGGTATGAAAGAATGAGTAGAAAAAGAGATAAAATAAAAGAGAGAAACCAATAAGTTATAGCAATGCAGGCCTAATATTAATGGCTGAATTTAGCCCTGGTGCCTTATGAGCTCTAAGTTTAAGGATCCATTTCAGCTCACTTAATTCAAGGGCTCCTGGGGAATCTCCCTCTCTTCTATTCAAATGCTGTATCTGTAATACCCTAAATCTGAATCCATGATTCGGATATAATTGGCAGTGTTTAGCCAAGGCATTATTAATATTAGCTTTTCTTATATCATAGATATGATTATAGACTCGATCTTTGAGTCTACGTGTGGTCATTCCCACGTAATATGCCTCGCAACTATCACAATCAGCTAGATATACAACATTTGCTGTATCACATGTTGCATATAAGTTGGATTCAAATAATAAGCCTAGCTCAGCATGTTCAAACTTCCGCTCAGTAGAAATGAATTTACAGGTAGAGCATTTCCTACAAGGGAAGGTTCCCTGCTTAAACCTTGCTCTGATGTCTAATGGTTCAATCTTAGTATTCTCTCTACATAATAATCTCTTTAAATTAAAACAGTTATTGTATCTAAAATTAGGTCTCTCCCCTACAATTTTCAACAGTTCACCATCCATAGTGAGTAACTTCCAGTTACTAAGGATAATGTCCCTAATATATTTAATGTCATTCGTATATTTGATATCAAAATAAACTTGACTTTTAATTTTAGGTCTAGTAATAAGTCCTGCATATCTACTTAAAGCCCCACTTTTTTGAGGCCTTTCCCCATTCAGGTTAGTTTCATGTCTAAAACCAAATATCAACTCAGGGGGATAACCCCTATCCAAAAAGCATCTAACCTGAAAGTCCAAGAGACATTCTTTAACACCATCGATATCACAAAGTCTCTCTATTCTTGTCAATTGATTTCTAACAACGTTGGGGAAGATATGTCTAGGATGCATACTCCCATAATGGAGTATGCCATTCCTCCAACATGGTTTCCTGAATAAGGAGGTGGTAATCTCACACAGTGCATTTTTATAAATAGTAATGTCAAGATAGTTTACTTCTATAAAGGAGTGCTCGTAGGTAAAGCTCAGAAAAGATGTGGTTGAGTTCATATATTCTATAAACTCATTCAATAATTCGATACCTCCATTCCAAAAAAGGAGGATATCGTCAACAAAACGTCTGTATAAAATGACGTTAGCTCTAAATTTTACGTCATTAAAAATAAATGTCTTTTCCCATATGTAGACCGCCAAATTGGCATAGGCATTGGCACAGGGGGTGCCCATGGCCACCCCCCATGTTTGCCTAAACATCCTATCCTGAAACAAGAAGACGTTATTATTCAGGATAAGATCTAAAAGGCTACAAATAGTCAGTTGCTCCGTGTTGTCTAGTCCACTCATTTCAACCAAGCAATCCCTAACTGCATCTATCCCAAATTCATTGGGAATACTGGTGAATAGATTTTTTATGTCCAAAACAACCATCAGGGTGTCAGACCTCAAACTATCCAGTAAAGCCGTGCTCTTCAGATCATCTAGTAAATCAAATGAATTCTTTAATATGGTAGGAATGGAACCTATCAGGGGGCCCAGTTTGGACTGTACATAGTGGGATGCATGTTCAGTAACCCACAGCCTCCCAGATACAATGGGTCGTAAGGGTGGAGGAAAGGTCCCTTTATGTAATTTGGGAAGGCCTTTAATAAGGGGGATTAAAGGAGCTTCTATCATCAGATAGTCATATAAAGTTTTGTCAATACATCTCGTCATTAAAAGATCGTAAAATGTATCATGGACATTTCTTATTATAGAGTTTACCTTAATTTTGTCTAGTTCCATATAGGCTAAATCATCATTTAACATCTCCATCATTAAATCATGATAGAAAACAGCATCCATAGCTACAAATCCCCCCCCTTTATCGGCGGGTCTGAACACTAAATTAACATCATTTCTCAACGACTCTAGTGCTTGCTTCTGTGCACCATCCATATTTACAAATAAATTCTTATGTGTTTTCCCCTTATAATAAAGGTACATATCATGTTCACATGCTCTTAAAAAGCAGTCAACTTGACTTGGTAAATGTGGTATAAAAGTACCTTTTCTCTTGTTCATAGTATTTTTACAATTTATAGTTTCTTCACTAGAGTCCTTAAACAAACATTTTAAAGCTACCTTCCTAGCAAATTTTCGTAACATAATCAGTGTATCAGATAAACTACTGCCTTGGGAGGGTATGAAGGAGAGGCCCCTATTTAAAACAGAACATTCAATGTCCGAAAAAGTTTTTGACGATAAGTTAAAAAATAAAGTATTTAGTTCCTCTTTCTCCTTGGTTCGCGAACCTCGCCCGATAGTTTGCGCTTCCCTCTTCCTCTGCTGGTTGAGCGCTCCTGTGTCCGAACCCTGTAGGGTAGAGGAAAATTTAAAGTAGTCACTACCCCCGGAATTAGGTTCACAGCCTGTCCATTATCCTTTGGTCTCGCACCCGCAGTTATTACATCTTTGAAACCTTCCTGGTTGCAGGGAATAGTGGAGGTAGATGAAGTAATAGCCCCTGCTGTATTTGTGGGACTAAGATCATTGCTGGAAGCAGTATCAACCAATTTGTCAGTCTGCTTGGTCGTACTGGGTGTGCTAAGCTGAGCGTCAATTGTCCGCTCATAATTATCTTCCATGGAAGCCACAGTATTTACTCTCGGCCACATAAAAATGCGGCCGAGTTGGAAATCATCACAGTCTCTTTTAAGTTTCTTTAATTTTACTTGCTCTAACTTGTTGCTGTAAAGCATAAGCTGCCTCAGCATATTATTAAGTCTCAGCATACAAAAATCACTCTTAAACAACGAAGTTAAGGTTTTGTGCTCACCTTCCACTCTGCCGATGAGTTCCTCTTCTATGGGTTTAAAATAATCAATCAGTAGACGAATGTATTTGTTGCCAAGCTCAATATTTAACAACTGCCATCTTCGTAGCAGTTCTGGATGTGCATCCCCGTAGCTCGGCATGCGGAGGACGCGCATGCCTCATGGAATAACCTTAAAGTGGAGGCATGCCTCAAGGTGTTTCCTCTGCCAAATCAATCGATGTAGTTTGTAGAGATTGTTCTTTAAAGTTCTAAGTTGCCCATAAAATTCTTGCAGATTATCCGTTTCTGATATTTCAGTAGATGGAGCAGTTCCTTGAGCAGCAAAGTTCAATAAGGAATTCTCCTGTTTGTAAAAGATGTCATTCCAGTTTTCAGATCTCCCTGTGGTCAATGGATTGTAATCCAGTTCTATGTTCGGCATCTCCATGGTGTGTTGATCGACCAGGAACACAATAATAAGAAATATCACTAATAGCACCAAACCCAGTACGACTATCCAAAGGTTCTCAGTGGAAAAGAACAAAGATGACAGTTGGAAAAACACTGGAACCACCACAATGCTTAAAATCAAACAATTCTTATTTAATTGAGTAAAAACAAGCGCTTTCACGCACAGTAATCGTGCGCTTCATCAGGTTACAAAATTTAAAACTTAAAACATTCCTTATATACAAAAAGTCAAAATATTAACAAACAATCAATCAAGCAATTTAGGTCAAATCATTGAGTCAGCTTATTAGCTAAATAGGAAATATTGCCCATAAAAGGTAGAGCAGGAAACCATCAAAATGTTAACAAACAGTCAATCAAGCAATTAAATTAAATCATTAAGATAGCTTATTAGCTAGATAGGAAATGCTGCCCATAAAAGGTAGGACAGCTTTGGCAAAGTGAAGTTCCCTGCTAATTACAATATTGACAGCAACCCCCTAAGTTCAAACCCAGTGGTGTGAGATCTAGGAACACAGGTAGATAGGATTCTGAACTTTGACCACCAAGTTTCCACAGTGGTAAGGAAGCTTTCTATGTTGCGCATCTCATAAGTAAAGGCATCACATCCAGGTCTAAGGATCTTATAACTCCACTGTACTTGACCCTTATCAGACCATTAATAGAGTACAGTGCTCCCTTTTACATGTACTTCACCAGACATCTGCAGCAACTGGAGAGCCTGCAGTGGTTTCTCACCAAGAAAATACAATACAGGGCCTCCAAACCATGATTTAGCTGGATAGACTGAAATCCCTGTCACTGTACTCTGTATCATATAGGCTGCTGATAGGCAATTTGTGCCTGGACTACAGGGCAGTCTCTGACCCTGCACTGATGGATCCTCAAGTCAAATGGCACAAGAGTCACTGACTCTAGGGATCTTAACCTAGCCTGTGACATTAACAGAACATGCTGGAGAGACAGATATATCTGCCAGAGATTGACACTACTCTGGAATAAACTTCCAGTTCATGTGAAGCAGAGCTCCTCACTGACCCTATTCAAGCACAGCCTGGAAAAATGGATGGGAGACCACAAATTCACCCCAGAGGTGGCATCTATGTCCCTCATGGACAGGGGTAGTCAGTGTTCATTATAGACTCACTCTGCAAATTACATCCTTCTAACCAAGAACAATTGAGGCAACTTAGGATTAACATGGCTAGGCTTGTAAAGGCTCTAGGGCCACTCACCTAGTAACCTCCTATGAATCAATGAATCTATGAATTATCATGTCACTGCCCTCTATACTCCCTTTTACAGCCATAGCTTACTTCTTTGTAGAAATTCTATATGTCCTCAGAACTAAAATGTAGGGGGGTTTCTTTCCTGGTAGTCTTGGACAACAGCTTTCATAGTTTTCAGGTGAGTAGCTTGCAGATCAGCAGTACTTTCCAGAGAAGAAGTCTTGGTGGCCAAGTATTGAGTTTCTTGTTTATATGTCAACCTTACTTATAGACGTAATTTCGGTTGTGTCAAGCAACACTTGTTAATTGGTGAAATGAAAGAGTCCAGCTTATTATCTACATTCTGGTGGCTTGGTATTTCATCCTATATCACAGTGCTTGGCCTCAAAGGGAGAGACAGAGATGATGGGTCTAAGATTGTGGTTCAAAGATGTGTTTCAGATAAAAATTTGTCCAGAGTTGCACACTAATCAGGTTACTCGGACAACTTAATTTGATGCAGAGTTGATTACTAAAAAGTAGATTATAAATGTCATTTAGTAATCTACTGACTAGAGCTACTGAGGCAGGTTGATGTTAACTTTTGTGCTAGTTCCACCCTCAACAACTTGTCCATATAGTATCAATATTTAGAGACACATGTAGCTGAACAATTTAAAGATAGGTCAGAAACAACATGTAAGATGGCAAATGGAATACAGGACACTTCATGGGACTAACCCAAGCCATAGTAATGAAGGCTGTAGAGAATCTGGATAAAAAGGAAGCAAAATGAGGCTAGGTAATGGAATGACAATATAGGAAGTGATATAAAACAATGAACAAACAGAGATGACTGAGGAAGGTAATACTATTTTGGTGACATAACACAATCTTTAAAATGCTTCATATGAGCAACAGAGTTGTTAGAGTAAGAAGTAGACAGGAATATTATGAGTAGTAGGTATGCCAGAGAAGTACATGAATGACTTCATAAACTCAGGGAATATAGATGTTGGAGTGCATGTTAAAAGGTGTGATAGGCTGTCATGAGATGGAGATAGCAAGTGAGATGCACCAAATAACTTGTGTCTGTTATTAGATATGTGGCATATCTCATTTGTTCTAAAACGCTAGTTGCAGTGATTTTCAAGTCATGAGGTGCACATTTCTAGAGAAGTGTCAGCTTAAAACATATCTCAGTGAGGTTAGACCACATCCAAACGTGTCTCTTTGATGTTTATTTTCTATCTGACAGTATATGGTGTATATTAGGGGACACATTTGCTAGAACTGCAGAAAATATCTTGGCAGAAATGAAGAAACATGGGTGGCTGTTGAAATTGCAAGGACAAATAATTACAGTCCTCACATAAGTTTATAGGTTCATAGGTAGGTACTAGGCTATCGGCCCAAGGGCCTATGTAAGCCTAGCCATCAAGGTTCCCTGGCTTTCTCCACCCAAGAAAGTTATTTACCTGTTCCCCTGGCTAGCAGAGCCACAGAAGTGATCCCCAGGGTGAATTTCCTATTTCCCAGCCACTCATCAAAATTTTCTTGAAGATTGCTAATGAGGAACTCTGCTTGCCATAGATTGATAGCTTGTTCCAGAGTATGGGAAGTCTCTGGGACAGAAATGTATCCCCCCAGCATGTTCTGTTTATTGTGGTGACAAGGTTTAGGTCCCTAGAGCATATATCCCAGAGGGATTGTGATTTCTTTAGGTGTAGCATGTCCAACAGCTCTGGGTTTGACATAGCTTTGTATGTTAGGCAGAGATCACCTCAGAGTAGGTGATATGCTATGGAGTAAAGCTAAAGTATTTTGAGATGGTCAGCATAGGGCATCTGTTTGAGGCCCATAATCCTCTTTGTGAGGTACTTCTGTGGCCTTTCCAGCTGTTGCAGATGTCTTGTGAGGTACATTCCAAAAGGGGCATTGTACTCAATAATGGATCTAATGAGAGCTGAGTAGAGGGGAACAATGACCTCTTTTTTCCTGGATGAGAACCCTTTTGTGACGAGGTGTGCCACATAGAATTATTTCCTGACTACTGTGGCAATGTGATTATCAAAGGAGAGACTACTGTCCACCTGAGTCACAAGGTCTCTTATCACACCTTCAGTGTTAAGTGGACTGCCACCTATGTGGTAGTTCATGGATACAGATTTTTTACCAAAGGGGATGACAATGCACTTTTTGGCATTTAGCTTAAGGCCATGGCTCTGACACCAGGCATCTGTCTCAGTGAGGCCCTTCTCTAGGATGTCCACGTCATTTGGGGACTCTGCTATAACACCTAGTTTGCAGTCATCTGTGAACTTCATCAGACAGACAATGTGCTAGCCCTTACTTCAGAGAAGTAGATACCAAACAGGAGAGGAACCAGGACTGAACCCTGTGGTACTCCATTTGTCAGGTTTGAAGTCAGATTTGGAGTCTGCAACTTTTACAGTGTGGGTGTTTTCAGTGAGCCAGTTGGCAACCCATCTTGTGATGTATGGATTTATACCCAGTTTAGTGCATTTATCTATAATTCCAGAATGAGGGAGGGTGTCAAAAGACTTGGTGAGGTCAAGATAGGCTGTGTGGACTACCTTACCCTTGACTATGACTTTGGTGACTGTTTCAAGGAAGTTTATCAGGTTCAGGAGGAATGATCTGCCTTTCACAAACTTGAACTGAGTGGGGTACAGAGTTTGGAGGTTACCAATGTCTTTGTTTATGAGTTTCATGATGATACATTCCATGGCCTTGCAGACCAGGCTCATCAGGCTAATAGGGTGATAGATCCCAAGGTCCGTGGTGGCTCCCCCTTTGTGGAGTGGTATAACTGTTGCTGTGTGCCATTCAGTGGGTACAAAGTCTGATGTGAGGCTATGATGGAACATGGTGCTTAGGTGGGGGGCCATTTCATTCTGAAGTTCATGTAGAACACAGCCTGGGATTTTGCCGGTCCCATGGAAGCTGTGTTCTTGGCTTTGGAGAGTGCAGTTCTTGCCTGTGTAGTTGTGATTGCAGGGGCTCTGCATTCTTCCAGTAAAGATATGGGCCCTTTAGGGAGTGAGAGGGGGGTAAAGTTAGCACTGAACCTATCAGCCAGGATGTTGGCGATAACAGTTGGTTCTGTAATTTTCTTGCCATTGTGCTGTAACTCGGAACAGACCTGGGTGTTGCCATTGAGATTCTTGACATAGCTATAGAATGCTTTGTGGTTGTCCTTAGATTCAGTGGCAATCTTGTTTTCATAGCTAGCTTTGGAGGATTTTATGAGGGATCTCAGCTTCTTACTGAAGCTGACCATGGAGCTCCTCCACTCATGGGATTTTACTCTCTTCTCCAACAGTTTCTTCCTTCTGTTGTAGAGTTTGTTTATAGCAGGGGACCACCAGATTGGCTTCCTTTTTTGTGATGATAGCATCTTGGTTCTGTTAGGGATAGCACGATCCATGCACTCGTGTAAGTGGTTATAGAGTGCATTTGAGTAGGATTCTGCAGTCATAAATGTATTGACCATCTACATGGGTGTTGTGAAGTTTGCCACTTCTGTCTTAAGAAGCATGAAGTTGGCTTTGGAGACATTTTTTTACAGTGGTTTCTTTAATGGGGGGTGGGAGTGAGATGTGGATATCTATGGTGATTAGCTTATGGTCGGATCTGACCAATGAGGAGTTGACTTCAGGTGTGGAACACCAGTCACTTATGCTGGTAATGACTAGGGCTAGGATATTGTTGCCCCTGGTGGGGGTGTGGATAAGTTGATCCAGGGCATTGGAGTTTATAAATTCTTGAAATCGTTGAGTGAAGGAGTTGGTACATGAGTAGTTTTCCCAGTTAATGGTGGGGTACAGTGCTGGCTAGTGACTTCAAATTAAAGGGAGGCTGCAGGAGACAGCTGAATGAGTGGGACCAATTGGAAGTGGTGTGGCCAACTAGAAAGCGGTGGAGCTATGCTCAAAACCACAACTAGAACTTTAATTAAATAAGTTGCCTGGGTGCCAAAACCGTCATTACAAGAGTCCAATCAATACAAAATGAAGTGTAGAAGAAAAAAATATTTCAATGCACTGGCTACATGACAGCTTACTTAATATCTAGATTGAAATGAAAAGGTTGTGAAGCATGAAAAAATAAATTACTTTTTAAATACATTATTGGAATGCCAATCAAAATAAAATATATAAAAAAAAGCAAGCAGCACTCAACTCAAACCACTTCTCCTTGCACTGTAGTTCTAATTATAATTTCTATTCAGCTTTATAAAATTACCAAGTAACATGCTGAAAGTAGCAATCTCTGTGATACCCCCACTTGTAAAAATGTTTCTTATCCAAAAAAGACCTGCTGCCTGACAACAATCTACTTGTTTCATAGGGAAGACATGATCAAAGTAAAAAATGAACAGCAAACAAGAAACAAGCTCAAGATAAATTGCTTAAAGGATTACTGCACAAGTTATGGACCACACATGATAGACTGGCAGTTTAGTTTACGGTTAAAGCCTGCAAAGATGACTGCAAGTCTCCAACAAATGTAATGAGCTTCTGAAAATACTGTAATCCTGTCCTTTATTACAAATACTGTCATATGCATTTCAATACCTAAGGCTTATACGTTATCTAGTTACGTACATATTCTCTGCATATTAACAACAAAAAGGCTTTCAATGTTGGTAATTATTTAACAGTATGCTTATTAAAGCTTACTTGCATCTTACAATCTCCAACAAGCTTATCCGATGGTCATTAAAGCATTGCTACTTAAACACAGAGCAACAGGGCACTGCAACAGCATGAATGTTCTGAATAATAAGAAGCATAAATCAACAGTATAAAAATATGACAGAAAACCAGAACATTCTGAAAAATCAAGGACAGATGAAAAGCCACTGTTTTACTTGTGTCTATCTTGGATGGGGGAATAATCTATGCACTTACACTGCATAACTGCTCCTTGCCTTGCTTGGACACATCCAGAGTCACTACATGGGGGAGTGGGGTGCAACAAGTATGTCACAAATTGAAATGTCTCTGGCTGACGGTGATGGCTCTGGCACTCATATCTCTCAACCTCACAGCAAAAAATATGGACAAAGCCATACATAGAAGTGGGACACAGGCCCAAAAATAAGAACAATTGTTTAAATATTGCTCTTATAAACTTAGAAAGATAATAGAATAGTAGTAGTTCTTGCATTAGTATGAATTTTCTGAAGGGTATGAAATCTGAAACTCAAATGTCTGCCATTATTTTCTAACTTCAATCTTTAATGATTTGCCACTAATTTGGCATAAAACCACAGTTTTATGAAAAATGGACCAAAAATGTGATGTAAAAATATAAAATTGCCGCACAGTACAGCTAGGAACCTGTCAAAGAAGGGACGCCTTCTTAATATTAGTACCGTTAACTTCAGCAGCTGACAAAATAAGAGAATTTTCATACATTTCTGAAATAAAAGTAATCTATAACTCTGATCATTACAGTTATAATTGTAAACCCTCCACATTTTCTTCCAAATTGCGATTTTGTGAAGGGATCATTAGGGGGAGAGCAACATTTTGTGCCAAAATTGGGGACAGTTGAGAGGTTTGGATATTCCTAATTCTATAAAGCAATTTATTTGCATGTACCTCTCAGCCTCTTAATGCAGGAAATCTGGATAAAGCCAAATATATTGGGGAAACATACAAACAGTGCTAAAAATTGGTCTTGTATAAATTTAAGACAGTTGATAGAATAACAGGTCTTGCTTTAGCATGCATTTTTCTGAAGGTTATGATATCTAAAATTCAATGTCTGTCATTATTTAGTGACTTCATTCCTAAATGATTTGCCAGAAAACCACAAATTTTATGAGGAACAAACCAAAAATAAGAAGCAAAAATCTATTAATTCTGCAAAAATCTGGACAATTGAGAGGTATAGTTCAGCCAGGGCTGTCTTTGAGTTTGCTGCCCTTACCCCTCACAAAATCATGGTCGAATGGAGCCTCCACCCTGCAGACATTCCAATGTCACATTCCTTCGTTATTTCACCCCATTTACCATAAACGCTGTAATGTGCATACTGCTTTACTTCTGCGATGATTTGGATTTCATTTGAAAGTTTTAGTTTGCATTTTACAGCACAAACACTAATAAATATCTACTAAACAAAGCAATGCAGTCTCACAATGAAAATAGACTTAGCATTAAGACTTCTCTGCCCTTGAAACTCACATTCATTGAAACAGCATTGAAACCCACATTCAAAGAAAATACATTTTGCCAGTGGCAGATAAAGACTAACTTTGGGCTGTTTTCAAATCATATGCCCATTGCACATGAAACATACACGTGCTCTTTGATACACATTCCTGATTGTATTAAATTATATTCCTTGTACAATACAGTACAGTTGTTAGAGGGTGTTTTATTGTTTTGAACATTTTTCCAGTAAAAAATGAAACAAAATGCATGCACCAATAATGACAAAATTGCCCAATTCAAAACATTTCCATCATAAAAGTCTACTCAAACATCTACAATCCACCAGTATCAGTACATATGCACAAGTTCTGAATTTCACATTAAAGAGATCTGTAACTAATGAAGAGGTTGCTGCTAGCAAACAACTTTATATTTCATTGTTTCATCTACAAATAAAGTGCCTGTTGCCCTTGAAGAATAAATTGCTAGTAATATTGCAATAGTGAATGGATGGCAAACTGATAACAGGTTCATAGTTACTAGGTATATTTGCCAAAAAGGACTAAAGGGCTGCAGCATCCACCCCCTTTACAACACAGTACAGTATCAGCAATGCATCTACTTACTGTGGGAGTAGAACCCACAACCTTCTGTATCAAAAGCAAGTATACTACCTGTTGTGCTATTAACAATGCAAGCGGACTCAGCATAAGCAGCACTAAACATTTGTTCCCCTCCAGATCTCAGCTCCTTGTAAAATCTACTCGACACTCAGTTGTATCTCTGAACTTTGCAGCACAAGAAATCTGGAAAAAGCCAAAATTTATTGGGGGGTGGGGGACAAAAGCCCCAAAACCAGGGACACATTTTAAACATTGCTTGTATAATGTTGGAAAGTTGCTAGAATAAAATGCTGTGTTACCACAATACATTTCACTGCCAAGACTTGGACCTAGGACCCTGTGCAAAACAGTCAGAACAGCATACCACTATGCCAAATCAGCTGTTTTGTGAAAGAGAGGAAGACTGAAACTTAAATGGTGGACAGTAGTCTCTCCTTTGATAATCACATCACCACAGTAGTCAGGAAATCCTTCTATGTGGCACACCTTATCACAAAAGGTTTCTCATCCAGGAAAAAAGAGGTCATTGTTCCCCTCTACTCGTCACTCATTAGACCCATTATAGAGTACAATGCCCCTTTTGGTATGTACCTCACAAGACATCTACATTAACTGGAAAGGCCACAGAAATACCTCACAAAGAGGATTACCGGCCTCAAAGAGATGCCCTATGCAGACCATCTCAAAAAACTGCAGCTTTACTCCATTGCATATCACCTACTCAGAGGCGATCTCTGCCTAACACACAAAGCTATGTCAAACCCAAAGCTTTTAGACATGCTCCACTTAAAGAAATCCCAATCCCTATGAGCTACATGCTCTAGGGACCTAAACCTCATCACCACAATAAACAGAACATGCTGGAGGGATAGATTCCTGTCCCAGAGACTTCCCATACTCTGGAACAAACTACCTATCTATATCAAACAAAGCTCCTCATTAGCACTGTTCAAGAAAAATCTTGATGATTGGATGGGAGATAGGAAATTCACCCCGGGGATCACTTCTGTGGCTCTGCTCGACAGTGGCACAGGAAAATAATTTTCTTGGGTGGCGAAAGCCAGGGTACCTTTGGCTAGGCGTATATAGGCCCTAGGGCCAATAGCCTAGTACCTACCTATGAACCTATAAATGGTTACCATTTAGTGAATTCAGTTCTCACCATAGCTGTCAACCTCTTAGCACAAAACACCTGAACAAAGCCAATAATAGGGAAATACAGCCCCCAAACATATTCAGTGAATTGAGTTCTCACCATACCTCTCAATCTGTTAGCAAAAAAACACCTGGACAAAGCCAGTAATGGGGAAATACAGCCCCCAAACATATTCAGTGAATTCAGTTCTCATCATAGCTCTCAACCTTATCACAAAAACCTGGATGAAGCCAATAATGGGGGAATACAGTCCCAAAAATAGGGACAAATTTCAAATATTCAAATATCCATTTTATAAACTTAGAAAATTGCTAGAATTTTGTGTTACCATGTACTTTCTGAAGAATATGAAGTCTGAAATTCAAATGCCTGTAATTTTTATTTATTAACATTTGTTAACCAGGAAAGTCTGACTAGGAACAAAAGCTAATTTTCAGCAGAGGCCCAGGGAGAAACACTCCAGACACATGTCTTTGTAAGATGGGAGGACACCAGAGCACACCCCCAGGGAGGACATGCAGATTCCACACAGAAGGCACCCTACCCAAGAATCAAACCAGAGAACCTATAGCTGTCAGGCAACAATGCTACCACTGCACCACTGCACTACTAATTGTGTAAGGAAAAACAAATACAGAAACTACAGATTTTATGAGGAACAGAACAAATATGAGGAAAAAAAATCTACAAATGTTTTACAAATGGTGGGTTGGGAGTTCAGGCTCTTGCCACCTGTACCCAAGGTACAGGGTTCATGCTCACCACCACGTATCCTGAGTTCTCTCTAGCCACCAGTATATAGCAACGGGGGAATTTCCCACACCCATGCAGTGTCCCATTCAGTGTTTCCTGAGTCCTGAAGATGATGCAGTCTGATTGGTTGTGGAGTTCTGGGATGATTTATTTTGTTTTTTTCTTCTTTCTACAGCTTGGGGGGAGGGCTGCAGTCCTGCAACCTTATAGCATGAGCTACCTCTGGTGGGGTAGTTGAAACGCTCATTATTAGGGTGTTTGGTTGAACCCTAATTTTTTCCAGTATATCAAGAAAAGAGGAGTCGAATTCCTGAGGCATGGTGGGGGATCTGTAGCAAGATACAATTTGGATTGCAGTTTTTCCCAGAGTTAGTTGCACTTGGATAATTTTGGATGCATTATGTTGGGCAACAAGCCTGGAGGTGTGGATATCCTTAATAAATATGGACACACCTCCGCCTTTGGTGTTCCGGTCCAAGCTAGATTGCTGAAAGGTATGGTATGAGTTATAGCCTGGTAATGCAGGGGTGCTCTCTGGAGCCTTGAACCAGGTTTCAGTCACAGCACAGATATCAATGTTCTCCATTTTAAGGAGTGCTTCGAGTGAGTGCATTTTGAGGTTTAGACTTCTAGCGTTGAGTAGCATTACCCTCAGTTTTTGTTTGCCTGTACCTGTTATGGTGGTGGGTTTGTCATTTGAACTTTGCCTGAAAAAGGCACTGCATGGGTGGCAAGAGCCTTAGCCAGTATCCAGAATCCCAAGGGTGACACGTGCAGGCCATCTCTGGCAAAACATCTTAGCCTGTCGACCATGTCGTTCCAGGCAGACAGATAGTGGATCCCCTTAGAATGACATCAGAAGCTTAGCTAATTGTTGAAGTCAATCATTTTGCCCTTGTACTGCAGTGTCATTCTGGGCAAAGGTAGGATGCTACTCAGGGCTGGGGTCATACCTGCCTGGATTACAATATCAGAGATATTTTACATGTCTCTTTTCATGTAGTCCAGGGAGGTACGTCTCAGGTCATTCACACCAACATGGACAATGACTGAGTCATATTTGTACATATTGTGGAGTGACCTGAGTGCATGGGTTATGTGGTGGATCCTGGCACCTGACAAGCAGCTAACAGTAACCTTCTCCTTGTCTAGTATGGTGAGTGGAACATCAGTGTGCCTGACTATAGAGTCACCTATGACTAATGTGTTGGGTACATTGTTTTGCTTTATGGGCTGTGGTTGAGTGGCACACTGAGTCTGTGGGTTATATGTCTTTTGGGTTGTGTTGAGGGGTGGAGGTTGCTTGCATTTCTGCTTTGGAGGTCTCTGTTGCTTGGGCAGATTATCATTGAGAGCCTCCATGAATGTTTTTGTGTATCTATGTGTGGGTGTCACAATAGTAGAACTACAATTTTTAATATTTGGGAATATATACTAAGTCTGAGGTTGTGGTAACTTGAAATATTCCCCTATTCTAAGGTACAGTAATCTCAACGCATATATACAAGAGGAATGCCAGCTCACAACCTCTCCATGGTGAGATCCAAAAGTTCAATTTATGTCTCAGTGCAGATGATTTAGCTAAGTAGATTGAAATGTTCACTGTGTCAAAGAGGAGAAAGACAAATGTTATTCAGCTGAAGAGCTGAGGCAAAGAGTGTGAATTTTGTGACTTACACAACTCAGTAATACAATATATAATCATTTGTGGTTTAAGAAACAAAACCAAGGGCAGGCTTTTAAGAGAAACAGACCAGACATTATCAAAAGCTGTGAGTATATGCTGAGCAAGTGAAATTATTTATGTATGTATTTATTTATTTATTTGCATTTGTTTACCGGGATGGTCCAGCGGGGCCAGAAGTGCCCATTTCAGTGGTGTCCCAGGGAGAAAAGCTCCACATATAAGACATTTTGCATACAATACAGAATTTACATTAATAAAGACATTTAGTACATATTATTGGCAGCTTATACAACTGGTAAAAACAGTACATAAGTAATCATTCTCAAATCAAAGATATTATAGAAGCAATACAGAGTATATACATGAAAACATTTCATATGAGTAGTTTTCAGCTAGCAAAATTTATATAGGACACTTCATGCAGTGGGTGCATAGCAGATACAGAATTAATTAGAGACTAGGTACTTAAACTTTTCACACGTTTAGGAGGTGTAATAGCTGAGTGATGGGCTATATAAGTCCTGTTGCAGGAAGTCGGTGCATATTGTTGCAGATATAAGTGGTGGTATGCTGTTAAGGTAGGGTGCGAGAGTACTGAAATGTCTCACCTGGTTCAATGTTAGGTCTATAAGGGTTAGGAAGAGAAGGAAGTAGTCAGGAGGGATCAATGGTAGGACAATGAGGGTTAGTAGAAGAGGGATGTGAACAGGATGGAGAGATGGAGTAAGTAAAAAGACAGATGGATGTGAAAGGAGGATGCCAGAGTAGTAGAGTGGGGGTGAAAATAGTTGTGATGGTTGAAGTTAGGTTATATGAGATGTGGTGTTAGCACATGTGCACAGCCAAGATGAGGAGAGGTGTTGCTTTAGAGATGTCTTGAAGAGGATTACTGAGTGGGTGGATCTAAGTGTTGGGGGGGGGGAGTTCCAAAGTTTTGCGATGATAAAGGAGTAAAGCATTTGGCCAGCCAAAAGTTTGGGTTTTTCTACATTTACGAGCAGTTGGTTATTGGATCGGAGTGGTCTGTTAGAATGGTATAAAGTAACTGTAGAAGATAGAGCTGGGCACATGGATGTATTATAAATGAGTTTGTGAGCTGTAGTTAGTTGGATAAAGGTGAGATAGTTGGGGAGTTCAAGCCATTTTAGGTTGCGTAATGATAAGCAGTGGAGGGATGAGTAGGAGGCATTAGTACAAACTTAGCAATTTTGTTGTAACATGAGTCTAGTTTGGACTTTAGAGAGGACTGAATGTTGGTGAAGAGGGGGGGCATAATATAAAAGAGAGGGTAATAGAAAAGTAGAGGCAAGGGAAAGTCGGGCTGATGCACTGAGTAGATGTTTGTGTCGGTAGAGAGTGCCAAGTTTTTGATGTGTCTACTAGTGTTTACTAGTACACAGTTCAAAGAAAAGGGATGCTTTCACGATAAAACGAGTCAACTGAGGTCATTATTCATCTCTACTCGTCACTCATTAGACCCATTATAGAGTATAATGCCCCTTTTGGAATGTACCTCACAAGACATCTGCAGCAGCTGGAAAGGCCACAGATATACCTCACAAAGAGGATTACTGGCCTCAAACAAATGCCCTACACTGACCACCTCAAAAAACTCCAGCTTTACTCCATAGCATATTGCCTACTCCAAGGTGATCTCTGCCTAACATATAAAGCTATGTCAAACCCAGAGCTGTTGGACATGCTACACCTAAATAAATCCCAATCCCTCCAAGCTACATGCTCTAGGGACCTAAACCTTGTCACCACAATAAACAGGACATGCTGGAGGGATAGATTCCTGTCCCAGAGACTTCCTATACTCTGGAACAAGCTACCCATCTATGTCAAGCAAAGTTCTTCATTAGCACTCTTCAAGAAAAATCTCGATGAGTGGATGGGAAATAGGAAATACACCCTGGGGATCACTTCTGTGTCTCTGCTGGACAGTGGCACAGGAAAATAACTTTCTTGGGTGGCGTAAGCTATGGTACCTTGCTGGCTAGGCTTACATAGGCCCTTGGGCCAATAGCCTAGTACCTACCTATGAACCTATGAACTATATATAAATGAACAATTAAGTGAGGGTGTGTTGCAAGAGTAATGGATATGAAAGAAATAGCATTGCATGAATTTAGTACAGCATCCAGACAAATGCTCATGCTTCTTGCAACAGGTGTGGCTACAAGAAGAAGAGGAAACATTGTCTTACATTTAATAATTGCAGTAGAATCTGTGCTAGAAAAGGGGCATTTTTCTAAGAAGCGTAAATTGAAAGAGAAGTGTTTTCAAAAGAATATACATGCTGCAGACCAGGGACAGGAATTCTTGATATAGTCTTTCGACTTTCCCAGTTAGGGGTCGCCACAGTGGATCTCTGGTCCGCTTATGATTGGCAGTGATTTTTTATGATGTTGAGTTGCCAGCCAGGCGCGTAACCTTTAGAGAAGGCACACCCACACATGCATGCACCTACCTGCATGTCTTTTAATTTTCAGTCAATCGTGGGGAGGAGGAAGTCTTAATATAGTTAAATCTGAAAATACTTCCAAGGCATGTAAAGTCCTGAGATGAGGATGCAAGGCAAATTGCTGGAAAGAAATGCTTAGAATTAATAGACAAAATGTAGAAGTTAAAGTAGACACAAGTGATTAGTGAAATAGATTGTATGAAGATAATTGTATGAAGAATTGTATGATGTACAAAAGTGGTGAAATTAGTTGAAAATTCAGAGAGATTCTCTTTACTTGTGCTAATTAGCTAACATTGGTTAGTTAATTAGTGAGGCAGAAAAAACTCTGATTCAGAGACAAGGTAAAGCGAGACATAGGAACACTTCATTACCAGCTAATTACCATTTTCCTGAATCAAACACTCCACTCTCAGATATGACCATCCTGGTGTCCTCCTGACTAGTCTACCTATCAATGAAGCATAGACAACCCCTGACACAAACACACGCACACACACTCAATCAGACATACACATAAAATTCCGGGCATCCTGCCTCCCACAGACTTTCATGCTGCCCACAAAAAACCCTTACTGGCACTCTCACACTCACTCACAGACCTGAATGCATGCCACCACAAACATACATAAACACACATGCATGTACACAGACAGAGACTGTTTTCCTATACTTATGCTGTAGTGTGACCACCCAGACACAAACACAGACACAACACACACACTCAGACACACACACACATGTGCACACACACACACACACACACACACACACACACACACACACACACACACACACACACACACACACACACACACACACACACACACACACACACACACACACACACACACCTCTGCTTTACTTCCCTGTAGTTGCACTAGAATCAGTGTACAGCATCAAAAGACGGTGTACACTTTTTCCATCCTGAAAAAAAAAAACAAAAGCAAAAACTCTGTAGCGTCATTTTCTAACTCCCTCTACCAAGTTAATCTGGAGCTTCCTCCATTTCCAGGGAAGAGCCCCTGGCTAATTAGCATTAGCTGCTCTGTCAGACTACTGCATTTGTGCATAGCTTCCCAGTGAGACCATTCTCAGTGCTACAGCCACCACCAGTAGAAAAGCATTGCAGAAGAGCAGTATCTGAGTAACATATGCTTACCATGATTCAGAACCTTTCAGAGGTAAGGCTACTGCAAAACAGTAAGCTTTTATGTATAAATCCAGGGTGTGTTTCAAACAAAAACATTGTATTCTAAAACTGGCTGTTATACTCTAAAGCATTTGTGTGAGGGGGGGGCTTTACACCTTGCACTCCATATAAGGGGGAGGGGCTGTTTTTCCACACTCCTGATACTCTTTGTGAGCAATGTTGTGCAGATTAGAGCAAATCCAATGAGGTACCCCACATCATCATACATGTATTCCCCCACACTTATACTTGCAGTTTTATATTCTGATAATAGTAAGTATGGTCATGAGAATTTCAACAGACATCCACAAAGGCAACATAAATTGATGCAGTTCATTATTAAAATACATTAGTCCAGCCTTGTGGAGGTCTCTCCTTCCCATCATTAGAAACGAATGACAAAAAGGCACTCCTTTACCACTTAGATGAATCAACATGATGTGGGTTCTTTTGTCATGGTTAAAACACAACTTATAAATAGCTTTATTTTAAATTACTTCATTGTCAGTATTGGGGCGGCTGCGGTGGTACAGCAGTTAGAGTTGCTGCCTCACAGCAAGAGGTTCTCCGGTTCGACCCTCAGCTGGAGTGCCTTCTGTGCGGAGTCTGCATGTCCTCCCTGTGGCTGCGTGGGTTTCCTCTGGGTGCTCCGGTTTCCCCCCACATCCCAAAGACATGATGTAGGTGGATTGGACACTCTAAATTGGCTCTAGGTGTAAGTGCATGCATGTGTGTGCCTTCTGTGGATGGTTGGGTGCCAGGCTGGCAACTCAACACTGTAAAACTCCACTGCCAATTATGAGCAGACAGGTGATCCACTGTGGCGACCCCTACTCAGAAAGAGCTAAAAGAAAAATACTTCATTGTCAGTATTGGAGGTGCCTTCAGCAGCTTTGATTGAGGGAAAGAGACAATGTTCAGGAAGTCCTTTTTATTTTTGCTATTTCCTTTATTTTTAAGGAAGATTTTAGTATGTTTTTAACATTAATACATTTTACATACATTTTTGCTATTCCCTTTATTTTTAAGGTAGATTTTAGTATATTTTTAACATTAGTACATTTTAATAATTTTTAAATTGTTTATATGGTTTGATGGAGTTTTCATGAATTTCTTTGAAAAAGGTAAGTGCATTTATATGTTCTGTCAGTTAATATACTACTTTCTGTGGTAAAGGGTTTGCTTCCCTTAGCCTTAATTTGCCTACTGTGTGACATTAAGAAAGCCACTTAACCAGACAGTGCTTTGGGGAAATTGGGAATTTGGGTTAGGCTCAATAATGGTCTTAATTATATCTACCTATTTGTGTTGGGGATGTTTTACATAGTTATATTTTTTAATGTTTTACAGTTTTGTTAGGCCTGTAGTACCTAGCATAGGTAGGATTTTTGTTAAGTTTATGTATATATTTGCTTTTTTTCTTTTTATATTTAAATGCTTGCATACACTGTATGTAAATGTATGTTACCTTAGATTTAGGTCTAGGTGTATGTATAAGTTCAGTATGTTCATAGGTAGTAGTCTGTTGATCTAGCCTTGCATTTTCATGGTACATCACAATTATTAGCCCTTATATTTTGCAATATGAGTATCCAAAGAAGGACCAAACAAGTATATATTGGGGTATTTACAGGTTTCCTCTATCCATGAGGGCCAGTGTTGCTAAACTGAGGGTGAATCTGTGGTTGCCCATCCAATCATCCAAATTGCATTGGAGTGGAAGCAGTTCTATAAGAGTGGTATTTTGGGATACATACCCATCCCTACAGCATGTTCTATTCATTTTGCAAAAAATATTTAGGTCCCTTGAGTGGGTGCTTACAACACCATTAGACTTGTGAATGTGTAATAGGTCTTACAAAAATAGGATCTGTTGAAGCTCTATATGTGAGGCAGAGGACACCTCTTTATAGCCTGCATGACACCAGGAGGATGGTCTGCATATTTTTTATGATTTAAGCCCTTGTTTTTTTTAGTTAGAGAGTGTTGCGGTCTTTTCAGCTGTGACAAGTGTTTGGACAGCTGCATACCAGAAGGGGCTTTATATGCATTGGTTGGTCTTATGAGTGATGAGTACAGTTGAACAATTATGCCCCCGGATCTGGAAAACACATATTTAGGTATGAGTTTTGCAATGAAAATGTACTTTCTTACAATACTGGATCCATGGTAATCAAAGAGCAGTTCTTTGTCAACATAGGTTCCCAGATCTCTAACTAAGGGACCAGTTATAAGCAGGAGTGCTGTCAATGTGATAGTTACAAGGGGAGTCATGCTTGCTAAAGGACACAATTATACATTTCTTGGCATTATGGTTTTGACAGCAACTAATCATTTGGGAAAGGTTATTTTGTAGGATTCTGGTAACTTCTGGGGAGATTACAATGGCAACAAACTTGTAGTCATCTACAAATTTGGTCAACATTTGGTATGTACCTGTTTCTGCCTGTTTTGTGAAAAAAAAAGAAAAAAAAAAAGAAAAAAATATCTCTTGTTTTTCCTGCTTTACTAGTTTAGTCCAGTTTCAGAGTTGCTGATTCCTGGGCTTTGGTTGTAGTTCCTGTGTACTGTTTCCTTGCCTTATTTGGGGGAGAGGAAGTTACCTTGCTTACCAGTGGGAGTGGGAAGCATTGAGCTGCCTTTTGTCCAGTTTTGTGAGGTTTCAGCCAGTAACTAGTAGTTTATTGGTCGTTTTGGGCCAGTTTCTAGCTTTTCCAGCCCCTGGTATAAAGGAGCTGCCACTGTTGCACACTAGGGCAGCCAGGTTTAAACTATTCGGGCTATCTAAAGTCCACTCTTCAAATTTTCCCTTAAAACTACCTTCCTCGAACTATACTACTGATCAAATCAGCATATCCTATAACTAAAAGATCATCTCTACTTGACTCCAAGTAGACTATTCTCTATCTGTTAAACCTAGCACTTGCTCCTACAGTACTTATTACCTTGATACGGCACTCTTGTCATAGATAGTACCCCAAAAGGCAACCCCCATTTCGGTCACCCACGTCCCCGGAATCTTTTTTAAAGTTTTGTCTATCCTTCTAGCATGTCGAGGATCAGTTGCTAGTGTCCTCTCCTGCTCAGCTGGTGAACCTGGGAATATTGAGGCAATGTTACAATTGCCTCATGTACACAGACAACCCTCTCCTCCCCACAAAACACAAATACATGCGAGAGATGCAACTATACGGCCAAACTGGAGGCTGAGCTCTCTCAACATAGGACTGGCAAGACCAGTCAGGAGGAGAAGGTAACCACACACACTATAGACCCAGTCTCACATAGTACCATTACAACCTCAAATCATACACATAAACACACAAAGACATACTCAGCTCTGATCAAAATCTACCAAAACAGCAGAGGCCACCAAAGCAGACACCCAAAAAACCACCACCTCAGAACACAACACCTGCAGCACATAGACCTCACAGTCAGAGTGTCAAACAGTCACAGCCTTAAGGCCAAACACAATGCCAGACACACTAGTCATTGGTGACTCCATAGTCAGACACACTGACGCACCAGACTGAGTAAGGAGAAGGTCACAGTAAGCTGCCTGTCGGGCTAGAATCCACCACATAGCAAGCACTCAGGTCTCTCAACAGCAGGTACAATATGACTCAGTCATTGTCCACGCTGGTGTAAATGACCTGAGACGCACCTCCTTGACTACATGAAAGAGACATTGAGGAGCTCTCTGATTATGTAGCCCAGGCAGGTATGACCCTGACCTTGAGCAGTATCCTACCTTCACCAAGAATGATGCCACAATACAGAGATAAGATGATCAGCTTTAACAATTGGCTTAAACACTGGTGTCATTCAAAGGGGATCCAGTATCTGTCTGCCTGGGATGACATGCTGGACAAGCCACGCTGCTTCAACGGCTTGCACCTGTCACCCTGGGATTCGGATATTGGCAAAGGCTCTTGCCACCCCATAGTGCCTTTTTAGGCAAGGCTCAAATTCTAAACCTACCACCCTAGAACACAAAAAGAAAAAATGCTGCTCAATGCCAGAAGTCTAAATCTCAAAATGCACGCACTCGAGGCCCTTCTCAGTATGGAGAACATCGATGTCTGTGCTGTGACAGAAACCTGGTTCAAGGCTCCTGAGAGCACCCCAGCGCTATCAGGTTTTACCTCATATCATGCGTTCCGACCCCAAAATCCGGACAATACCAAGAAAGGAGGGGTATCCATATTCATCAAGGACACCCACACCTCAAGACTGGTGACGATGCATCGGAGACCATCCAGGTGGAATTAACCATAGGCAAGACTGCTCTGCAAATTTTAGCATGTTATAGGCCACCCTCACAAACTCAGGAACCTCACATGGCCTTCCTGAAAACACTAGAGGGATAAATGTATCACCAAACACCATCATACTAGGTGACTTCAATTACCCTAATATAGACTGGGAACACTACTCAAGCCCAAACACCCTAGCCCAAAAGTTCCTGGAATTCATAAACTCAAATGCCATGGAACAACTAGTCACCATCCCCACAAGAGGAGATAACATACTTGATCTCATCATCACGAACATGGGAGCACAATGTTCAACACGGAAGTATACCCTCACTGGTGAGATCAGATCACAAACTAATCTCGCTGGAGGTCCTCATCCCACCCCACCTGAAATAAAAAGACCACAGTAAAGAACTTCTCAATGGTCTCCTTTAAGGTCCAAAACAATACTCAAGCCGCTGAATCACTTAAAAATGCCTTCTACCAGCACCTGCAGGACTGCATGGATAAGGCAATCCCAAGCAAAACAGACTCTTTGTACCAAAGGCAAGCGTCCAGTCTGGTGGACCTCAACCATAAACAAACTCTACAACAAAAGGAGGAAGCTACTACAAGATAGAGCAAAATCCTTAAAAGGTAAGACACCCTTGATCACTATAAGTAAAAAACTAAGAGCTCTCATAAAATCATCCAAAGCAAATTTCAAGAGAAAAATAGCTAAAGACTCAAAAGACAATCATAAGGCCTTCTTTAGCTATGTTAGAAACCTAGGAGGAAACTCCCAGATATGCTCAGAACTAGTTCAAAATGATGTGAAGATTACTGATCCTACAGACATTGCCAACATACTGGCTGACAGGTTCAGTGCAAACTTCCCCCTCCCCAAAAGGAGATATCTATACCAAACGAGTGCAGCCCCCAAACATCTCCAGCGCCCAAGTGAGAACTGCTCTCTCAAAGCAAAAAACACAGCATCCATGGGACCTGATGGTGTCCCCGGCTGTGTGCTCCACGAACTCAATGAGGAATTAAACCCACAGCTAGGACAGCTGTCTAATCAAAGTCTTACCTCTGGATATGTACCCAGGAGTGGCGACTGCAACTGTGGTCCCACTTCACAAAGGCGGTGCCTCCAC
This sequence comes from Protopterus annectens, assembly GCF_019279795.1. Taxonomy (NCBI): domain Eukaryota; kingdom Metazoa; phylum Chordata; order Ceratodontiformes; family Protopteridae; genus Protopterus; species Protopterus annectens. The sequence continues at coordinate 33,351,884 of NC_056751.1, read as the reverse complement.
AGACCCTGGAAATTACCGCCCATTAGCTTGACAAGCCTTATCTGCAAAGCCATGGAGAGGATCATAATGGACCTCATAAATAAAGACATAGGGAATTTGCAGACTTTGGATCCAACCCAGTTTGGCTTTGTCAAAGGCAGATCATGCCTTTTAAACTTGGTTGACTTTTTTCGAAACAGTCACCAAAGCCATTGAGGAAAGGCAGTCCATACAGCCTACCTCGATCTGGCTAAGGCCGATACAATACCCCACTCGGGTATCATTGAAAAACTCATCAGCTTAAATGTTAACCCATACATCACAAGATGGGTTGCAAACTGGCTGAGTGACAGAACCCACAGGGTCAGAGTTGCTGGCGCCATGTCAGACTCAAAGCCTGTCACAAGTGGTGTCCCACAGGGCTCAGTCCTGGCCCACTCTTGTTTGGCATCTACTTTTCTGAAGTACAAGCAAACACAGGAGGGTTATGGCTGACAAAGTTTGCAGATGACTGCATAGAAAACACATCTGACACAGATATCCTTCAGAAGGGTCTCACAGAAACGGATAACTGGGGCCACAGCCACGGCCTAAATGTAAAGGCCAAAAAATGCATAGTCATACCCTTCGGAAAAAGGTTACCCCTAGCTACCAAATAGGTGGCAATCCACTGAGCACAGAAGAAGTTATCAGGGACCTGGGGACCCAGGTTGATAGTAGTCTGTCATTCGACACCCATGTAGCTAAAGTAGTTAGGAAGACCTTCTACATTTCCCACCTTATCATGAAGGGATTCTCATCTAGATCAAGGGAGGTCATAGTCTCCTTACTCATCACTCATCAGACCAATGATTGAGTACAATGCCCCATTCGGAATGTATCTGACCCGGCACTTGCAGCAGCTGGAGAGGCCACAAAAGTTCCTCACCAAAAGGATAAAGGGTCTCAAAATCTGTCCTATGCTGCCAGACTGAAAGAACTCCAGCTCTATTCAGTCGCCACTTGCTCAGAGGTGACCTTTGCCTAACATACAAGGCCATGTCAAACCCAGATTTGATGAATATGCTTCACCTCAAAAATCTAGATCCATCAGAGCCACAAGGGCGGAGACTTAAACCGACACGGCTATTAATAGGACGTGCTGGAGGATAGATTCATCACCCAAAGACTCCTATGCTGTGGAACAAAATCCGGTACATGTGAGGCAGAGCACGCTGGCCTTGTTCAAGAGAAATCTTGACCAATGGATGGGAGATCGCAGATATACCCCAGGGATTACCTCAGTGTCACTGCTCGACAGAGGCACAGCAAAATAATGGGTATAGTTCCCCATACTAAAGGGGTGGCGTAAGCCACAAAACGATGGGCTAGGCTTGTAAATGCCCTCGGGCAGATAGCCTAGTATGAACCTATGAACCTATGAACAACAAACCCTTAATATTAGCTTTGCCACCTGTGAAGTAAATACCAAAGAGGAATGGTGCAAGGAAGGACCCTGGGGCGCACTGTAAGTGACAGGTCTTTTGGTGGAGGTAGAGCCACTCCCTCTTACGTCCTGGATTTTGTTAATGAATGAGTTTGCTATCCAACATGTTACTTAGAGGGTAACATTCAGCTGGGAGAGTTTATCTATGACATCTGAATGTGGTATGGTGTTGACTGTCTTTGCTAAGTCAAGATATGCAGTGTACACTGATTTGCCCTCATCCATTGCCTCACTGAATTTTTTGAAGAAGTTGTACAGGATAAGTAGGCAGGACATGCCATTAATGAATCTGAACTGGGTTGGGTAAAGAGTTTGTAGGTTACCTATATCCAGATTTATTAATTCAATAAGGATACTTTCCATAGCCTTAAAGATGAAATTGGTTAAACTTATGGGTCTTTAATTACTTGGGGTCAATTGAAGCCCCACCTTTGTGCATGGGAATAATGTTGCTGTCCTCCATTCATCCAGCACAAAGCTTGTTTTGAGGCTAACATTGACTAACCTCTGTAGGGGGTCTGACTTTGAGGTTATCTTTCACCTAGGTAGATATTTTACCTCATATTCAACTTTGGTTGATTTGAGCAGGATCTGGAGTTCTTTGTTTAGTTTCACAACAGATTTGTTGTTTTTTGAGAGTTAGACTTATTTTTGCATTTAATGATTTTTTTCTTTTGTTATAGAACCTGATTATAATATGATTTTAACACCAGGGTATATTTTTGAATTTTGCATTGTTTTTATTTCTGAGAGGGGCAGATGGATCTAGGCAACTATTTACATGTGTATAGCATTCGACAGTACAAGATATTGCATACGCTATGTGATTGTCAAAGTGGAGGGGCCATTTAAATTTAGCCATGTTATCATTCAGTATTAGAGCTGCATTTTTTAATTTGGTGGTAGTGTGTATCCATCTTTGACTTTATTGCTTTGTTTATTGTAGTTGTTTGTATGTTGTTTATTGGTTTGTGTGTATGTGTTTTACAGGTGTGTATAGGTATATTTTCAGTCAGATATTCCTGAGGAATGAGAAAGAATCCTAGTACTTGCATTAAAGGCTGCAGTAATATTGGATTCAGAGACGCCTTAGCTGCAGTTAGGAAAGACCTCATTATCAGCTAATTTACATGTCTCTGAGTCACTGTTAACTACTGTGAGTGCAAATCAGCATTTCCTACAGTAGTTAACAATGGTGGTCGATGAATCCTGATAGCACAGGCACTCCACCTCATTCAGTCTCTCATACTCACACACACACACACACACACACACACACACACACACACACACACACACACACACACACACACACACACACACACACACCACATACCCAATACCTGTCTCTGTGATGTCGAAACATCCCCAGTATTTTTTTTTCTGCCCTGGTAAATCAAGAATGACTTCTTTTTCTTATGGGTCCTCCCATTAGGGGTCGCCACAGCTGATCATCTGTTTCTATTTCTTCCTGTCCTCTGCATCTTTCTCTGTCACACCAGCCACCTGCATGTCCCCTCTCACCACATCCATAAACCTTATCTTAGGCCTTCTCTTTTCCTCTTACCTGGCAGCTCCATCCTTAGCATCCTTTTCCCAATATACCTAGTATATCTCCTCAGCACATGTCCAAACCAATGCAATCTCGCCTCTCTGGCTTTGTCTCCAAACCATCCAACCTGAGCTGACCCTCTAATATACTGATTCCTAATCCTGTGCATCCTCGTCACACCCAATACAAATCTTAACATGTTTAACTCTGCCACCTCCAGCTCTGACTCCTGCTGTTTTGTCACTGCCACCGTCTCAAACTCATATAACATATCTGGTCTCACTACCATCTTGTAGACCTTCCCTTTTACTCTTACTGGTACCCATCTGTCACAAATCACTCCTGACATTCTTCTCCCTGCAGTCTCTTCTTCACCTCTCTTCCACACTCACCATTACTCTGAACTGTTGATCCCAAGTATTTAAACTCAACCACCTTCTCCAGCTCTACTCGCTGCATTCTCACCATTCTTCTGTCCTCCCTGTCATTCACATACACATATATTCTGTCTTAGTCCTGCTGATCTTCATTCCTCTATTCCCTGGAGCATATCTTCACCTCTTCTGGGTCTCCTCAAACTTTTCCCTACTCTCAGTACAAATGGCAATGTTATCCGCAAACATCATAGTCGACGGGGACTCCTGTCTTATCTCGTCTCTCAACCTGTCCATCACCATTGCAAATAAGAAAGGGCTCAGAGCTGATCCTTGATATAATCCCACCTCCACCTTGAATGCCTTTGTCACTCCTACCACAGACCTCACCACTGTCACACTACACTTGTACATATCCTATACCACTCTTACATACTTCTCTGCCACTCCCGACTTCCTCATACAGTGCCACAACTCCTCTCTAGACACCCTGTCATATGCTTTCACTAAGTCCACAAAGACACAGTGTAACTCCTTCTGACCTATATACTTCTTCATCAACACCCTCAGAGCAAACATCACATCTGTAGTGCTCTTTCCTGGCATGAAACCATATTGCTGCTCACTAATCATCATCTCCCTTCTTAACCTAGCTTCCAGTACTCTTTCCCATAACTTCATGTTGTGACTGATCAGTTTTATCCCTCTGTAGTTACTACAGCTCTGCACATCACCCTTATTCTTAAACACTGGTACCAATACACTTCTTTTCCACTCCTCAGGCATCCTCTCACTATCCAAGATTTTGTTAAACAATGTGGTTAAAAACTCCACTGCCATCTCTCCTAAACACCTCCTTGCTTCCACAGGTATGTCATCCGGACCAAAAGCCTTTCCATTCTTCATCCGCTTCATAGTTGTCCTTACTTCCTCCTTGTTAATCCATTGCACTTTCTGATACACTATCCCCACATCATCCAAACTTCTGTCTGTCTATGATTCTCTTCATTCATCAGCACCTCAAAGTACTCTTTCCATCTGCTCAACACACTCCCTCGCTTGTTAGTACATTTCCCTCATTATCCTTTTATCCCTCTAACCTGCTGCACATTCTTACCCATCTCGGTCCCTCTGTCTAGCCAATTGGTACAGGTCATTTTCTCCCTTCTTAGTGTCCAACCCTGCATACAACTCACCATATGCCTTATCCTTAGCCTTCACCACCTCTCTCATCACCATATGCCTCATCTCCTTGTATTCCTGTCTGCTTTCTTCACCCCCCTTCTTCTTTGCCATTCTCTTTCTCTGTATACTCTCTTGTACTTCCTCATTCCACCACCAGGTCTCCTTGTCCTCCTTCCTCTGTCCAGATGTCACGCCAAGCACCTTTCTAGTTGTCTCCCTTGCAACCTCTGCTGTGGCTGCTCAACTATATGATAACTCTTCACTGCCACCCAGTGCCTGTCTTAACTCTTCCCTGAACTCCACCTTACAGTCATCCTTTCTCAACTTCCACCATTTGATCCTTGGGACTGCCCTCACTCTCCTCCTCTTCTTCTTGATCACCAACATCAATCAAACAAATAATATAATTAAATATATCAAAAATGACTACAGTCAGTCATTAATGCAAGTCATTTGAGTTTCACACTTCATATTGTTCAGTATATGCATGGTACTGCAAAAAGCTGTTATTTTAGTGACTTTCTACAATTGTAAGAAAAATAATAAAAATCTAACTCTAATTGTATATCTTTGTCCCACTATTAGTTTAGTTTATAGTTAAGTACTAGGCTAGCTGCCCTTGTGAAACATATTAAGCCTAGCCAATTTTCCTTATTGAGAATCAACCCCCCCATACCTTGTCTATGAAGTAAACACCTTATCCATTATACCAACTCACAATCAAATTATTTTTGGCTTTGTCTAGAGTTCTTGAACTACAAGTTTAAGAGGTATGCTTTATGTTTCCTGTCCTACTGTCTTGTAACTCCCAAACTGTTGCGGGCATTGAATGATACCTGATAGTCACATTATGTTAAAAATGTGTGAATGTGTGTCTGACTGGAAGGGTGTGCATGCCTCTCCTCCAGATTGCGTCATTAGCATCTAGCAAGACCACAGAGATAGCTCACTTTGGTCTGCACTTTGTACAAATGCACTATAGTAGGGCTGTCTTTGAATACGAAAAAGTTTTTGTGAGGTGTACTCCCTGTAGTAACTTTTGTAAATTTAGGTCATTGTGTTATGTGTGCTGGTTTGTGATATATTTCTATATGAATGATTTTCATATTTTGCAGTTGCTTTTGATGATTTGTGTTATTTTATATGTATGTGTGTTGTTTGATTTATGGCCTTTATGTAAGTTGTGGTTTACACTGACTTTGTGTTGTGATTTTGGATTTTATGCTGTATTGTAAGGTTGCTATTGGGATTCATGTGTCATGTTTTATGTAATTTTTTTCTAGTATAGGTGGGGGTTTTCTGGGAGAGTGTTTTAGGAGATACATTTATTTTATTTTTGAGTTTGGAATTTGCTTTATTTTATTGATTTGTAATATATGGAGTTAAAGATTTTACAAAGTATAGTGCTTCCTTTTGGTAATTCAGGACTTTTTTCATAATTCACTTCAGAGCAGAAACAAATACCCCACTGAATTACCAGAAATAGCATGGTGAACAGAAATGCACAGGGAGGGGCAATTCAGAGACGCATGTAGTGTAATCACACTAGCAGGAAAAATAGTGTAGTATACATCACATGCAAATTACTGTATAATGATATGCAAATGAGTTCAATATGCTTATGAGAGTTCCAGATTTGCAAATGAGATGGCAGAGTGATTCAGAAATGTATAGAATTTACATTATAAGCCTCAGATACCAGTTTATCTGTAGACCATTATTTATCAGTGAACAGGTTAATGACTCGCATTAAGATGCCAGAATTGGGGTTTAGTTTAGCCAGTCAGCATGTGTTAGTGACTGCCTTAGAAGCCACTGCTCTTGATGTTGGGCACTGCTACCTTCCACCTCACTGAAGAGTCAGTGAAGGTGCTACATACACTTACCTCCATGATGCGATGTAGTCAACCACTACTGTGTGGACAGAGATAACATATGAAAGCTAGTAACTTGCTGCCATCCTCACATGTGATCAAAGGGGATGCTTGAAATGATTATCTCAGTGAGCATAAAGGCTTGTGTAGTATTAACATTTCTTGTTACTAGGGCTTTCAGTGTCCAAATGGGGACATGCTAGGAGTCTCACAGGCCTCAGCCTTGTAAATCTTACACTTGTTCGTAGATGTGACCCTGCAGCATATGGAGGAATATATGTGTTTTTTATGGTCAGCAGAGGAGAGAGACACCACTATGCAGGTATTCTATTTCAGACCCCATTTCTTTGATGTCCTGGAGGCCATTGACTGCACTCACATTCCCATCAAGGCTCCACCTGTTCAACATTGCATTTGGTATATCAACCAGCAGCTTTTCCACTCCATCAACTGCCAGATGGTGTGAAGTATACACAGTATCATATACAATGTGTCTGTGTACCATCCAGGCAGTTTCCATAATTCCCATATCTAGCACATGTATGACCTATATTAGTGTTTCATGCAGGGGGACTTTCCACAGTGTCATCTAGTTGGTAGGTGCACACATTACCAATCCTAGAGGACATGATGATCTGGTTATGTAATTAAAGGTACGGCACATGATGGCATTTGCTGTTATACGTTACATGTGATGTAACTTCTGTCTGCTGAAATTTTGCTTGTGATGCCTTGATACATGCAGTGATATACTGTAGTATGCTTCAGAAACATGCAGCAAGATACCTATAGTATGTGTCATACTACACAACATGGTGCTATGAAAACAGTTACAGAATGTGGTGACCATACCACTGACTGATATACAGTGGAAGTGCAACAGGGAAAAGAGTTGGAGGAGGAAGCAGCTGCATTGAGCTCCTCTGAGAGGCAAAGTGGGCACAATATGTCACAGCAACGGCAAAGAGACAATATATATTTTACAACATAGGCCATGCAAGACAAACACAGAAAAAAGTGACACACACATGTTTATACCAAGGCTATGCCATACAGTGCGTTGACTGCCATGCTGTGCATCAGAAATGATCATATCCACATTAGTCAGAGAAGTTGTCAGGACAAAGTCATCATAATTTGCACAGATGGGACAGAAGTGTTAGCATGGGTGGAAGGATTAATGGTGGTGTTCTACCTAGGCATGTAAATGATGGGGGTGGCTCTGTGGGTTGTCATATTCTGTTGGTGAGCTTCAAGAGATGGAATGTTGGTTGTGTGTACCATGTGAATCTACAATATCAAGTCTGGAGACTTGGGAGGGAGTAACACATTGATCACATGAATGGGGATGTTGCCATAGTTCCTGCTGTGTGCCTCTGATAGATGGAGAGTCACTATGGCATGTTCAGGCAGTGGCACGTTTCATTGAGAGGACAACTACTGTGGAGTTGGCTGGTGTCATACAATGGTGCCTAAGTGAGATGACCAGTGGGATGGCCAGTGGGTATGTGCCCACAGTGGCACCAGATGGCATCCATTGCCTCATGAACATTCACAGCCAGAGGGAGAGGCCACACTGAAGTCAGACAAGTGCTACCCATGTGACTATCTGTTGTTACAAATGGAGGCCACAGTGCAGCCAACCATATCTGTTTTTTTACAGCCTGTACTTGTTAAAGAAATGTCATCTGTTTGTTATTGTACAGATCTTGGGTTTTTAGCAGTATTGATATTTCATAGTCTCCTCTGATATTGCAAAAGCTGTTCTGAGTTTGACAAAATATTTCCAAGTTTTACAAAGTTTTACTGTGTTATTGAAGTTCTCTTATGTTTGCATACTTTTTTATGTATTTTATAAACATTTCTCAGGGTTAATGAGCTTATTTCCAAGGATTCCTGATACTGCAGGAATTCAGATTTTTGTTGTAAACCGTTTGTTATTGCACCTGAACTCAAAACCAGTTTGTTTTACATTAGGAGAGTTCTTTTGCACTCTGGTGGGAGAAGAGGGCTGAATTCAACCTATCTGAGTTGAGAACTGCTGGTGGAAGGCTTATTGTGTGTTTATCTGATTGGCCTGAGGCTTAACTGTGTAAAAGTCTTTCACCCTGTTGGTATAAAAGAATTACATTTTTGTGAGATTGTGTTAATTTATTCAGACCTTTCCTGTACCTGGCTTGGATAGCTGTGACTACAAAACTTGGATTGCTTCTAAAACCATCTGGACCTATAAAATTGATAGAAGTATTTTTTGTACTTACTTTAACTGTCTCTGTGCTATTTATCACTTCTGTGCTGCATTTATCGATTATGTTGAAATTATCACTGTTTTTCAGCCTGCACTTTTTAAAGAAACACCAGCTGTTTGTTTGCTGTACAGCTCTTAGGTTGTTTTAACAGTATTCTGCTATTTCCTAACTACCTCTGATACTGCAAAAGCTGTTCTAAGTTTGCCAAAATTATCCTGAATTTGCCAAGATATTTTTAAGTTTTGCAAAGTTTTTCTTTGTTGTTGAAATTCTCTTATGTTTGCACATGTTGGTTTCTATATTTTGTGAACATTTCTCAGGGTTAGTGAACTTATTTTCAAGGATTCCTGATGCTGCAGGAATTCTGACTTTTGTTGTAAAGCATTTATCACTGCACTTGAGCTCAAAACCAATTCATTTTACATTAAGAGGGTCCTTTTGCACACCGGTGGGAGCAGAGGGCTGAATTCAACACATCTGAGTTGGGAACTGCTGGTAGAAGGCTTCTTGTGTGTTTATCTGATTGGACTGAGGGCTTAATTGTGCAAAAGATTTTCATCCTGCTGGTATAAAAGCCTCACACAAACAGGGTTCCAGTGCCTTGTATATAAGCAAACCTCTCCAGTTTAAAATCCTGTGTAGGAAACTCTATAGTCTCCCACTGTTCATAGCTGCTTGATTAGCTGCCAGTTTGTGCATAGAGTGGTACCACTGCAAATAATCTAATAGTATACTACTAAATACTCTCACTTTGACCTCTAAATGACTCTCCCTTACTTCTTCCTATCTACTAGAACTTGTATAATGGATAGGTGCTTCCCTGTCATTACTGTTTCTGGCTTAGTGGATATGGGCATCCTGAGGCAATATAGTAACTGCCTTATATTCACTGGAAACTATTTAATTTTAGAACAGAAAAACACAGTGTGTGAGTGATGCAGATATACAATGCCACTAGAGGCAAAGGTCTCACACAGAGACATGAATGCAAACCAGGCTGTTAGCTTTACACCCAAAACACTCACTACCAATGCTAAGGAACAAACCCATAGACCCACATATATGGAGGTACTCCTTTATAATCTACCCAAACCTCCAAGACCTCCTAAAGGCATCTCTCAGAAAGAGAGTACCTCACAAAACATGTAAGTCTGAAAATCACTGCAGCCCACTTCCAAGTCCATAAAGCAACCCACTAGTCAGCCAAACATTCTAGTTATTAGGGATTCCATTGTAAGACATACTGGTATGATATGCTCCTTAGTAGGTTAAACAAGGATAAGATCACCATGATATGTCTGTATGGAGACAAGATATACCAGATCACACATGCACTTAGATCTTTAAACCACAAGTACCAGTATGACATGGTCATAATCCATGTGGGCATAAATGACCTAAGACATACTTCACTGCACTATATGAAGAGAGACATGATGGAGCTCTCTGAATATGTGTCCCAGGTGGTTATAAATCTAGCTCTGAGCAGCATCCCGCCTTCACCTATGATGATGCCACAGTAGCAGCAAAAAATGATTGACTTCAACAATTGGCTTAGTTTCTGGTGTTACAGCAAGGGGATCCAATATCTGTCAGCTTGGGGAGATATGATTGACAAACCCTGATGCTTTGCCAGAGATGGTTTGCACTTGTCACCCATTGGCTTCCAGATACTGTCAAAAACTTTATTGATTCCCCATAGTGCCTTTTTAAGACCGTGCCAAGTTTTTAAACTCTCCAACATAATGAAAATCACTCATGAGTACCTAAAGGTAGTGCTGCTCAATGCTAGGATTTTAAATAAAAAAATTGCACTACCTGGAAGCAGTTCTCATCCTGGAGAATGCAGGCATATGTGCAGTTACAGAAACATGGTTCAGAATCATAAAAAGCACCCTGGCTATCAAAAGTTACAATGCCTTTCATACATTTCAAGCCCCCTAAGCTCAGGAAAAAACAAAGTGAAGAGGGGTCTCAGTGTTCATAAAGGGCAAGTATACTTCTAGACTGATCCAAAGACCAAATTACCACTGTAACATCTATAAATAAATGCAATCTGAGGATCATGCTGCTCAACACTAGAAGTCTAAATCTCAAGATGCACTTGCTTCAAGCACTCCTCAAAATGGAGAACATTGATATTTGTGCTGTAATGTAGACCTGGATTAAAGCAGCAGAAAGCACCCCTGTGCTGGCTATAACTCATTTCACACCTTTCGGCCCCAGAACATGGGCTGAATCTCCAAAGGCGGTGGTGTCTCCATATTCATAAAGGATATGCACACCTCCAGACTAGTAGCCCAGTATAATGCATCTGAGATATTTCAGGTACAACTAACATTAGGTAAGATGGCGATTCAGGTCATAGCCTGCTATAGGTCCCCATCCATGTTCTAAGACTTGCACTGCACATTCCTAAGCACCCTGTAAACTATTAGTGTCCAACCTAACACTCTCATGCTAGGTGACTTCAACTACCCCTCCATCAACTGGGAAAACTACTCATGCACCAATACACTGGCCCAATGCTTTCTGGAATTCATCAATTCCAATGCCCTGAACCAGCTCATTCTTACCCCCACTAGAGGAAGCAACATCCTTGACTAGGTTATTACTAACATGGGCAACTGTTGCTCTACACCAATAGTCAATTCCTCCCTGGCTAGATCCGATCAGAAACTAATCACCATGGAAATCCACATCTCACCCACACCCCCCTGCAAAGGTAACCACCATGAAAAACTTCTCCAAAGCTGACTTTGGGCTCCTAAAAACAGAGGTGACCCATGCCAATGAAAAATAGATGCATGACTGCCGAATCATACACCAGTGCACTGTACGAACATGTACATAAATGCATGGAACTAGCCATACCCAACAGACCCAAGACACTCTCCTCTAAAAAAAGGAAGACAGTCTGGTGGTCTCCTGTCATTAATAAACTCTAGAAGAGAAGGAAGAAACTGTTGCAGAAAAAGGTGACGTCCCAAGACTGGAAAAAATCCCTTATTAGCCTCAACAAAAAGTTGAGATCCCTCATCAAAACCTCTAAAGCCAGCTATGAAGGCAGAATTGTGGCAGATACTAAAAACAACCACAAAGCTTTCTATAGTTATATCAAGAACCTCCACAGCAATATCCAGGTTTGCTCTAAGTTACTACACAATGGTACCTCCTATACTGAGCCCACAGATATTGCCAACATACTGGCCGACAGATTCAGTGCCAACTTTACCCCTCTCTCCCCCCAAAGGACCAATCACAATACTGGAGGAATGCCAGGCACCCAGCATTACTGCAGCACAGGTTAAAGCTTCCATAGGACCTGACAATATCCCCGGATGTGTTCTACATGAACTTCAAGGTGAACTGGCACCACATCTGTGTGTCCTGTTCAATCACAGCCTTACCTCAGGCTTTGTCCCTACCAAATGGCACACTGCTACAGTCATCCCTCTCTATAAAGGGGGAGTGTAGAATATGAACGGCCAAAGCATGTGTTTAAGGAAATTGAGTATGTGACAATCTGCATGCATTAAGATGGACTTTGTACTGCAAACTCTGAGTAAACTGTGAATAGTGGAAAAGTACTGAAAAACAAGAGCCTGCTTAAAAGCAGGAAATGTGCTTGGAGATGTAGTAATGTGAACTGCTTTAAGCCTACGGGTAAACCACTGATTGGTTAATTGTCTTTTGTATTAATCTAATTGGTCCAGTTTATATTTTTGTACTGTTAGCAGTATTACCAGTATATAGGCTTATGCATTCCTTTGTTCTGAGAGTCTCCCTGGTACTTTCCATGAGGCTCCCACACATGTGTTATAAATACCACTGAAAGAGAGGAAGATTTGTCTTGTCTTCATTTAAGGTAAAAAGCTAACACAACAGGAGCAACTACAGACCCTGGGGATTATCGCCCCATTAGTCTGATGAGTCTGATAAGTAAGGCTATGGAGCACATCATCATGGACTTAATTAACAAGGATATAGGGAATCTCCAAACTCTAGATCCTATGCAATTTGTTTTTGTGAAAGGTAGATCCTGCCTGCTCAACCTGGTTGATTTCTTTGAGTCAGTCACCAGAGTTGTGGATGAGGGCAAGACAGTTCTCACAGCTTACCTCGATCTGGCCAAGGCCTTTGATACCATTACCCACTCAGGAAATATTGATAAACTCATCAAACTAGGCATCAACCCCTATATCAACAGGTGGGTTGCAAATTGGCTAACAGATAGAACCCACAGTGTGAAAGAGGTGGACTCCAAGTCAGACTGCTGACCATTCATGAGAGGAGTCCCACAGGGATCAGTCCTGGGTCCTCTCCTGTTTGGCAGAAGTCCAGGCCTACATGGAGGGACTTTGGCTGACTAAGTTTGCAGACAACTGCAAGCTGGGAGCCATTATTAACTCCCCAAGTGATGTAGACATCCGACACAAAGGCCTCACAGAGACCAGTGACTGGTGTCAAAACCATAGCCTTAAGCTTAATGCCAAAAAATGTGTCGTCATTCCTTTGGGAAAAACTCAGTTCCCACTAATTACCACATCGATGGGAGCCCACTCAACACTGAAGGTGTTATAAGAGATCTGGGGACACAGGTTGACAGCAACATCTCCTTTGACCAGCACATTGTCACTGTGGTCCAAAAGTCCTTCTACGTTGCACATTTCATTACCAAGGGTTTTGCATCCATTAAGAAAGAGGTCATCATCTCTCTCTCTCTGGCCTTCCCTCATTAGGCCAGTCAACGAGCATAATGCCCCATTTGGCATGTCCCTCACTAGACATATGCAACAGCTGGAAAGGCCACAAATGTACCTCACAAAGAGGATCCTAGGCCATAAACACACGTTGTACATGGACTGACTCAAAAAACATCAGCTATTCTCAGTATCATATTGTCTACTAAGAGGCGATCTCTGCTTGACTTATAAAGCCATGTCTGACCCAGCTCTGTTAGAAATGCTATGTCTAAAGAAATCCCAATCCCTCCACACCACACACTCCAGAGACTTCAACCTTATTACCGCAATCAACAGAACATGCTGGAGGGACAGGTTCATAACCCAAAGACTGCCCATGCTCTAGAATAGACTTCCCATGGATGTCAAGCAGAGCACTTCACTGGCCCTCTTCAAGAGAAATCTTGATGAGTGGATGGGAAATAGAAATTTCACCCTGGGGATTACTCCAGTGGCTCTAATTGACAGAGGCACTGGAGACTAATATCGAGTGGCACGATGCCAGGGCACTTCTATGAGCTAGGTTTGTAAAGGTTCCAAGGCCATTAGCCTAGTACACACCTATGAACCTATGACCCTATGAACCTATGAACAGCATATCTTACTTGAGCAACTCTATGTTTAATTAGATGCAATCCCCTAACATGAGTTTGGAAAAACCACACCTCCTACCTAAACCTACTGAAATCTCTTAACATTCAGCCTAACATCATACTTATAGGTGAATTCAATTACCAATCCATAAACTAGGAGACTTATATGACACATAATTCACTTGCTCAGAGATTGTTGATCTTTGTCAATGCAAACAACCTGGAGCAACTAGTTAGCTCCCCAATTAAAGGTACAAATATCTTAGACCTAGTGTGACACCCCAGCACTGGCCCAGTAATTAAGGAGCCTCAATCCACACCACTGGCAACAGCGGGGGATATACACACTGGGAGGATGACAAGTGCACACACAATAAAGTGCAATTTCCCTTAAGTGCACACAGAGAGACAACAGTCAGTCTGGGGTTGGTTTCTCCCTCTTTCTCCAGATCCCAAATAAGACTCCCCACTGGCACAGCTATAGGGTTGAGCTCTCAGCTGAGTGGCTAAGCCAAGACCTCCAGGACCCTCTTCGATCAACCAATGCTTCATGTCCCTGCCCAAGTAGCTGACACACATATACACGCACACACACACACACACACACACACACACACACACACACACACACACACACACACACACACACACACACACACACACACACACACACACACACACACGCACACACACACACACACACACACACACACACATTTGGTTTATACACAAACACACACACACACACACACACACACACACACACACACACACCTAGGAAAGGCTGGCACAGGTTTGCTAGCTATGCTCACTTCTGCCCAGATTATAAAGTAGTTTGCACTGCCACCAGCCACTACTTATCAGCTACTTTAAGGCCCTTAGCAAAGGGTGTCCAATCTTACTGTGTAATGTTACTATTAATTCAAATGGTAGTTTGACCAAGAGCAAGGCTATTAGGAGTGGCCTGCACCAGTGACACCAAATAGATATGCAAGTACTTTAAGAGCTTACATATGTCTCACAAATATCAGCCACAAAGCTAGGTTTAAATATATGTAATAATAAATAATAAAAGAACAAGAAAATACTCAATAAATCATTGCAGTAACGTCAGAGTTCAAAATCTCAGGAAACATTTAAAACAATATTGCAGGACAGTCTTAAACAAAGAAAACATCTAAGCTATAGTTCACTATATTCTTCACTGTATCTAAGAGAAATTACTGTACCCTAGTTAACTTACTTCTAGAGCCAGGCAAGAGAGATGTGGTGAGTGTTTTTTTCAGCTGATGCTGCCAGGTCAACGACAAAATACAACATGCACATTCTCTCTCTCTCAGAGTTCTTAAATTAATATCTCAAATATTTCTGCTGGGGATACTTGCAGGATGACACCACTTTTGTCATCTGACTATCCCAGGTGAAACCCCCATTGCTAGAAACTACCAGCATTTAGCATCTCCCTGTGAAAACACATAAACAAGGACTTCTCTTACATCTAAGGTAAGTGGTGGAAGCCATAAAATAATTTACATTCCTCCACATGTAAAGGCAATACAAAAAACTTTTAGTTCTATACATTGTGTCTGTTACTGCACTGAAACTGAGAGATGACATCTTTTGTTTATGGCCCAGCTATAAAGTAATTTAACCTCAACCAATCTTCTAAAGTTTTGAAAGTCAGTCTGTGTTTCAGTCTCCCCTGTTAAACAATTACAATAGTGTATAAAAATATCTCTTCAGCTCCCATACATATATATATATATATATATATATATATATATATATATATATATATACACAATATGACATACAGTTCTAATACATTTGTAACACAGGCAAATGAATCATGTTGATATTCACAAATGACAGATACCATTTACAAAATTCCAGACAGCTGTGCTGGCAGTATTTTCCTCTGTCACACTTCTATATAAATCATATTAATATTCAGAAATGACACATGGTTATTTTCAAAATTCCAGATAGCTAGGTTAGCAGTAGCTCCTTTTTGTTACACCCTCCAAAGACTGAAGCTAGTTTTTCAAGTAACCCTTGAGAAACACTGCTTGAGAGGGATGATTATCTGGTAATACATTACCCCATTCCCGGTCTTGAGATTCCAGCTACTTTTGCATTACTGACTCCAGTACAGTGCTGCACTGTCCTATCATATGCCTGCAACCATAGGCTCCACCATAGTAATTTGGGATTTGGCTAGCTGGCTCCCAGTAGCCATAGAGTCCCCCTCAGACTTCTATTGCCTTGTACAGCAAATAGTACCAGAGCTTCCCTATCATGGTAAGGTTTCATCATGTTAACATGGTACAGCTTGTGCCCTTGCCTCCTGTGTAGCAGTTCTACCAGGTAGTTAACATCACTGACCTTCCTTACCACTTTGAAGGGTCCTGCCCAAGCTGCCTGCAGCTTGTTGTGTCCAACAGGAATGAGAACCATTACCTGCTGCCTTACAGCATGCACTCTTACTCAAGCATTCTTGTCATACCAGATATTTTTCTGCTGTTGGGCTTCTGCCAGGTTCTCCTGTGTGAAGCCCATGAGTTCTCTGAGACTTGTCCTGAGGATTAGGACATATGCCACATTAGACTCCTTGTGGGATGCACACTCACCCTCCCACTCATCTTGAATCAAATCTGGAGGTCCCCTCACCCTACAGCAACTTGAAGAGTGAAAAACCTGTGGATTCCTGGGGCACCTCTCTGTAAGCAAACAACAGATGGGGCAAATATTTGTCCCACTCCCTCTTGAACTGGTCTGCAAATGCCCATAGCATGGTCTTGAGTGTAGAGCTTAAGTTTAAACTCTCAGCAAGACCATTAGTCTGGGGATGGTAGGGTGGTCTTTAGGTGCTTCACCCCATAGTGCTTCCACAGACAAGCCAGCAGGTCTGACATGAAATTGGTACCTCTATCAGTCAGTATTTCTTTTTGGAAGCCTACTCTGCTGAAAATCTCTAATATAGCATGTGCCACCTTTTCCACCTCAATGGAGGACAAAGCCACCACCTCAGGATATCTGGTATCATAATCAACTACCACTATGATATACTTTTTCCCTGTGGAACATGCAGTACTCAGAGGCCCCACAATATCCATAGCTACCCTCTGAAATGGCTCCTCAATCACAGGCAAAGGCATCAAAGAACCTTTTACTTTGTCTCCTGCCTTGCCTACCTTTTGGCACTGCTCACATGTCCTGCAGTGCCCTATTACATCTCTGGACATCCTAGGCCAATATAAGTTCTGCATTATATGTCCCTTGGTATGTTTTATGCCCATATGACCTGCAAATGAAATATCATGGGCTAAGGCTAGAAGTGCCAGATGGTATAATCTAGGCACTACCAACTGCTGTATTCTCTCACCCTCTAACTGTCCCTCAGGGGTCCGCGCTCTATACAGTAACCCTTTGTCCCAGTATACAGATTCCCCCTTCCCTTGACAATTAGGTTCCTCACTGGCTACCTCCTTCAGGCCTTGTAATGTAGTGTCTGAGAGATGAGCCTGTCTCAACTCTCACTTGGTAAACCTTCCCAGCTCCGCTTCCACAGGATATTATGTATCCCCTGACAGTGGTGCCTTTCTGTCAGCCTGGGCACTACTACTCACCTCTGCCCTTGCAGTCAGTCTGTCCAAGGGAACATCAGTACCCACAAGCAGCTGTGGCTCACCTTCAGTCTCACTGCTACAGGGTAGCTCCCTCCCTGAAGTAACCACCACACCAGTCCTGGCTTTAAGTCTGTGGTCTGTCTAGGTCTCCCCCAGGCTACCAGACCCACATGCTTGTCTCCAAGCCTGGCTGCGTGTCACTGCCTGCACACAAGACTGCATTATAAAATCATTTCTTATCAGGACATCTGCAGGGATATCCTCAAACACACCTACTTGCTGGCTTCCTTTTCCACCCTCCCAGTGAAGGTGAACCCTAGCCAAAGATATTTGGAATTGGGTCCCTCTTAAAGCTCTGACTGGAGTAGACTGCCTAAGCAAGTAGTGCTCCTCTTTAACTATTGCAGGCTTCAAAATAGTTAGGTCAGAGGCTGTGTCTCTCTTAGCAGTGGTTTCTTTTCCATTTACTAAGATAGGATATAATCTCTTGTGGTAGTTTGGTACCCTTGTCTCCAAACAACGTACTGCTGGCATTTGGTCATTCCTACTTATGTCTCTCCCACATTTTGTTCCACACCTTGGCTCTGTGGACATCTATATGCTACATGGCCCCACTGGTTGCATTTAAAACATTTATCCCTTGGTCCTGGACATGTACCTGGACTAGTGGCTTCCCCTGCTACTGGCAGACTCTGTTGGCACAGTCTAGGCTGCCCACCATGGATTCCCTTAGACCCATGAGCTCACTCGGTATCCGTTTCCTGTGCAGTGATGCCCTGCTTGCTAGGTATAGGTCTCCCTTTTCCCCCAACTCATCTACAGTATTGCATTGCCTATTTGCTAACCAGATTCTCATGCCCTCAGGCAAAGTGCTAAGGGCTTGTTCCCTCACCAAAAGGTCTGCCAGCCCTTCAGAAGTGATGACCTGACACCCACTCACCCATCTATGAAAATAAGTGCTTGTTTCAGCAAAATATTCACACACATTTTTATTTGCCTTGTACCTGTGCTTATGAAACATTTTCCTATAAGCTTCAGGTGTTAACTTAAAACACTCTAAAAGACAATTTTTAACAGTATTATAATCTAAACAATCAGCATCAGACAATTTAGAAACAGCAATTATGGCTTTACCATGGAGTAAGGGTGTCAGGAGCCGTACCCAGAGCCCTTGGTCTGCATTATACTGTTTACACACCCTTTCAAACATAGGAATGAAACTATTAAAATTACCCCCCTCTGTAAATTGTGGAAGAAATTTACTGAACTTGGTTGCTTCTGGAGTTTGGTTACTCCCTTCCCCATTACCTCCATGACCCCGGCAAAGAGTCAGCATTTCCTTCTCATGTTGCCTCTGACTCTCATTCTCCTTGGTTTCCAGATGTTGGAGTTTCTCATTTTCCTCAGCCTCCAGGTGTCTCAGTCTCTCTGCTGCTTCTGTTTCCAAATGTTTGGCCTCCAGTTCAAGTCTCTTTATCTCCAGATGGATTTTTAAGTCCTCTGTGGAAAAGTTGAGCTATCCATTTTCTGAGAGCTGTGGATCTCCAAGGCCAGTCTAGTTGTCCTCCTGGTCATTGGTCTGTGATGCAGCTGTGACTAGGGCTGCAATCATCTCTGATTTAGTCAGGTTGGCATGCACCAGTCCTTTGTCTTGGCACATCTCAGCCAATTGGCTCCTTGTCATCTTGCCATACTCCTCTGCTGACATCCTTGTCTGCTCTCCCTGACTAATAAAGCTAACAAAAAATAAAACTATTGTGATGTGAAACTCTGAATGTTCACTGTGTGGCTGAGTGAGAGTACAAACACCTTCTTCAGTGACAAACCACAAACTGAAAACAGTAGGTAAAAACCACAAACCAGTGACCCCCCCCCCCAAAAAAAAAAAAAAGCAAAACAGCATTTATTCCTCTGACGTGTCGGCTAGTGCCTTCACAGGAGAATAACTGAACAAACTTCACACTCCATATTTATAATACATTCATTCAATCAATTATTCAGTAATCCTATTATTTAATTACTTGCAAAATTATTTAAAGCAAAACTCTCCAATTAAAATCTACATTCATTCCTTGTGGTACCAAAGTATCACATTTTAAAATATAAACTGCTTCTTTATACAATAAAACATTTTAAATATTTTTATACAAATAGTTATCTACAACTTTCTCTAATATTGTACCTACTAACCCATGAGACTGACTCTGATGTTCATAATAAAAATGCTCTGCTACTGAGCTAGACATTTTAAAATTTTCAATGTCTCTAATGTGTTCAAGCAATCTGACTTTAAAAGGCCTTTTCTTTTCCCCAATATAAAACTTATTACAGGGGCATTTAAGTGCATATATAATGCCCTCTGTATCACATCTAAAATTTGCTTTCCCATTAAATTTTATACCATTTATATTGTCAAACCCTGCAACTATATGCTTACATGCCTTGCATTTACCGCAGATTTCAGTACCAACTGTTCTTAGTGTATCATAAAATTTAGGTTCTGGTTTAATCACTCTAACTGTAACTAAAAAACTTTTAATATTGATTGAATGACTGTATTATAAATATGAAGTGTGAAGTTTGTTCAATATTCTTCTGTGAAGGCACCAGCTGAGACGTCAGAGGAATAAATGCTGTTTTGCTTCTTTTTTTTTTTTTTTTTGGGTCACTGGTTTGTGGTTTTTACCTACTGTTTTCAGTTTGTGGTTTAATTGGTGTTGGTCACATGGCCAGCGACCCGAATATAGATGTACCTAGGGTGTTTCAAGGTGCTATGGATTCGCAGCAGAGACCTATGGATAAGTATTTATCCCAACCTTATGAGAGAATGGTGAATTTGTCTTCTACTGAGGCTGTTATTGGATCTGTGAGTAACCCGCAGCCCTGCATTTTGAATTTACAAGCCTGGAACTGATGGGAAATAGACTGGAATTGCAGGCTTTCTAATCCATTTTCTTCTATTGAACGGAAACAACATATACCCATGAGTACGGACATAAAGGTACTGTGTGAGTCTCTTGAGCAATTATTTTATAAAGAGACATCTGTTTTTTTGAATGTGCAGAGTTTGACTAAATATGGTCTAAGAGTATACAAAGATCCAGCGACACCTTTTAATCTGGAAGATGAAGTAGATTCTGTCTTCCATAAACACTAAATACAGGCAGCCCATAAATGTACGACTGAATGGGTTGCTATACTTGTCGAGCGTGACAGGTTGAAGCAAACTAATCTGCAAAAAGATATTAATGTTTCGTGCAGCAATATTTTGTCCAAAACAGGTCCAGAATTTCTGGGCAATATCCTGAAAGATATTAACAACAAATTGAAGGATCATGAACAGGATATTATGAACAGAAAAAGAATAAGTTAATTAGAGACACCAGATATTATGACAATGGTTTGGCCTTCATTTCGAAGGCCAGTAGGAAGAATGCTAAACATCATGTGACTTTCAAGGAAGGGAAGAGGGTGGATGAGCAGCATTCATTCAGCTCAAGACCATCCTTTGAAACAGTTTCATTGGGCAGAGATGATAAATGTGCATATAATGGGGAATATCTTCCCTTACCACCAGCACAAAACATTGAACAATATCAACAAACTTTTCGGAACCAAGGAGGGAATAAAATGTTTTATCAGAGCAAGAAATGGCAGCAAGAAGGACAGTTTAACCACCAGTATCAGCAACACCCCCAACAACAACATCAGCAATGGCAACATAAGGACAAGAGGGGTATATGGTAAAATGGACTCTTATGTGGTAAATTTGTCTGGTTATAGTTTAAATATGTATGAACACGCCATATTAGAATGCGGCCTGAAATTTATTCCTACAGTATTACCGAGGCTACATGATTTGAAATGTGATGTGTTCAAGTTTATTAGGAAATTGCAATTGAAGTACATGTTTAGACACAATTTAGAAGTTGTACCTCAGATTTCTGATGAAAATGTTTATTTTATGTATGATGATGGTAATGAAAAAGTCTCTTTTAATAGTAATGACAGTTTTTTTTCTTGTGTATCTGATGATGTTACTAATGCATATTACTTATTTGATACAAGTAGTATAGAAACAAAAAGTAAATTCATACCTGTGTTTAATTGTATGGAAATTATGCAGTTTCAAAATATGTTAAATTATTCTGTGGAACAAGAATTTGTTGAATTTAAGAAAAGTACGAATATTAATTATAATTTGACCAAAAATGAATGGCTAGCACTGCAAGCATTGGGAAGAAATGCAGATTTGATATTCAAGCCTGCAGATAAAGGTAACAAAATAGTTTTGTTACATATTTCCCAATATTTAGAAATGCGCTATAATCATCTAAATGATGTTACAGTATATGAAAAAGTTCAGGGGGATATGTACAAGCTGGCCATTTTATGAACAATTGTTATACAAGGGTATCAGATTAGGGTACCTGACTGAAGAAGATGTTAAAAAGAAGTTCTGTCATTATAATACTAGTATGGCATATTTTTATTGTGTACCAAAAATTCATAAAAGTATGGTTAATCCACCAGGGTGCCCTATTGTTTCTGGAAGTAACTATTTCTTGCATAATATTGGTTGTCTTTTACATGAACTAATGTTACCCAAGGTATTATTGTTATCAGCTTATGTGAAGGATGTATCTAATTTTTTGTATAAAATACAAAACATAGGCTGGAATGAGCAGATGTATTGGATTACTCTTGATGTAAAGAGTTTATACACAAATATTTATCATGAATTTGGTCTAGAAGCAGTGAGATTTTTCTTAGGGCAAGGTCCAGCAACTGAATATACAGTGGAAATGTTATATTTTTGTCTTACAAAAAATTTTTTGAATTTAGAGTAGAATTGTTTAAACAAAAGCAGGGCACAGCAATGGGGGCAGCATTTGCCCCCTCATATGCCAACTTAAGTATGGGTTTGTTTGAACAAGAATGTATTTACAGAACTTCATTTTTTCAATAACATGTTAAAAATCATAGCAGGTTTATAGATGACTTGATTTTTCTGTGTGAAGGAGGGGAAAAGGTGATGAATTTATATCAGAGTTGCAAAATAATAGGTTTAACCTCAAATCTGAGGGTATACAAATAGGAAAAAAAAGTATCATTCTTGGATGTAGAGGTAGATGTATCTAAGGGATATCTACATACTAAGATACATAGAAAATTTGAAGATCAAGTTAAGTACCTTAAGGCTACAAGTTGCCACCCCCCATACTATAGAGGGACTTCCTACTGGAGAGTTTACTAGGTTGCATAGATTATGTAATGATACAGAAGAATTAAGACAGGAAATTCACAGAATGTATAACATGTTCTACTCAAGAGGATATAACCAGCAAATAATAGATAAGGCTTATTATAAAACTGGTCAGCTTTATACACAAGAATGTAAACGAGATAGAAATATAATAAGTTATAATAGTTTGTTTGTGTCTTTTGGCTTTTCCCGGTTAGGGGTCACCACAGCGGAACTCCGGTCCGCTAATGATTGGCAGTAGATTTTTACATACTGGCTTGCCGGGCCTAATGCACAACCTTCAATGAAGGAATGCCCATTCACGCATGTCGCTACACAGAAGACGCTCTAACTGAGAATCGAACGGGCAACGTCTAACTGTGAGGCGACAACTCTACCGCAGCACCACCACCACAGTAATGAAAGAAAAAATAATTCAGAGATTTATTTCATCACATTATATAGTGTTTTTAGTGATAAAGTTATAGCTGTGGTGAAATATTATTAGAATTTTTTTGAAAAAATCCAAGTAAGCAAGAGATTGGTTACCAGGGAATTTAAAATTCTCTTATAAAGTAGGGAGAAATATTAAAAGTTTTTTAGTTAAAGGTAGAGTGATTAAACCAGAACCTAAATTTTATGATGCACTAAGAACAGTTGGTACTGAAATCTGTGGTAAATGCAAGACATGTAAGCATATCGTTGCAGGGTTTGAAAATATAAATGGTATAAAATTTAATGGGAAAGCAAATTTTAGATGTGATATAGAGGGCATTATATATGCACTTAAATGCCCCTGTAACAAGTTTTATATTGGGGAAACGAAAAGGCCTTTTAAAGTCGGATTGCTTGAACACATTAGAGACATTGAAAATGTTAAAATGTCTAGCTCAGTAGCACAGCGTTTTTATTAATTTTTATTATGAACATCAGAGTCAGTCTCATGGGTTAATAGGTACAATATTAGAGGAAGTTGTAGATAATTATTTGTATAAAAATATTAAAAATGTTTTATTGTATAAAGAAGCAGTGTATATTTTAAAAAGTGATACTTTGGTACCACAAAGAATGAATGTAGATTTTAATTGAAGAATTTTGCTTTAAATAATTTTGTAAGTAATTAAATAATAGGATTATTGAATAATTGATTGAATTAATGTATTATAAATATGGAGTGTGAAGTTTGTTCAATATTCTCCTGTGAAGGCAGTACCCAAGACGTCAGAGGAATAAACACTGTTTTGCTTTTTCTTTTCCTTTTTTTTTTTTTGGGTCACTGGTTTGTGGTTTTTACCTTCTTCAGTGACCACTGTTTACAGGCTACAGAAATTCAGTATCCACACCACTGAATCCTAATATTTGGATATCCCACCACTGCCAACCAATTAATATGTGATGCCCCAACACTGCCCAGTAATCAAGGAGCCTCAATCCAAACCACAGACAACACTGGGGAACATACACACTGGGAGGATGACAAGTACACAGACAGTAAAGTGCAATTTCCCTTAAGAGCACACAGAGACCACAGTCAGTCTGGGGCTGGTTTCTCACTCTTTCTCCAGATCCCCAATAAGACTCCCCACTGGCACAAGCATAGGGTTGAGATCTCAGCTGAGTGGCTAAGCCAAGATCTCCAGCACACTTTCTATCCAACCAGTGTTTCGTGTCCCTGCCCAAGTAGCTGACACACACACTCTGAGAGTTGGTTTATACACAAACACACACACCTGGGAGAGGCTGGCACAGGTTTACTAGCTATGCCATATTCTGCCTAGACTATAAGGTATTTTTTACTTCCACCAGCCACTACTTATCAGCTACTTTAAAGTCCTTAGCAAAGGGTTTCCAATCTGGGTTCCTATTACGTGATCGAAACTATAAAACTTTGAACACCACAAGATCGAATTTGTATGTTCGAAGTTTTATAATTTCGAACACCAAAAAAAAAAAAAAAAACAACGGACAGAAATTAACTGTCGTAAGCAGGGGAGCAAGCCCCCCTGCACCCCCTACCGCCTGCTCTTTATTTAAATATACCAACTCCGAGATCACACTACAGTGTGGAAAGGGAATATTTCCCTTTACTGCATGGTAGTGCAATCTCGGAACTGGTATAATTAAAGAACGAGGTGTGGGGGTGCAGGGGGGGGCTTGCACCCCTGATTACAACAGTTATTGAGGTGTTTTTTTGTTTTCTTTTTTTTTTAATTTGAATTGCTGAAACTTCGAACACTTGTGTTCAATGTTTTCAGGTTCGAAGTTTCAGCAATTCGATAACGCAATAGGAACCCATCCAATCTTACTGTGTAATGTTACTATTAATCCAAATGGTAGTTCGACCAAGAGCAAGGCTATTAGAAGTGGCTTGCACAGTGTCACCAAATAGATATGCAAGTACTCTAAGAGCTTAAATATGTCTCACAAATATTAGCCACAAAGATAGGTTTAAATATATTTAATAATAAATAATAAAAGAACAAGAAAATACTCAGTAAATCATCACAGTAACTTCAGAGTTCAAAACACATGAAAATATTTAAAACAACATTGCAGGAAAGTCTTAAATAAACAAAGAAGACATCTAAGCTATAGTTCACTATATTACTAACTGTACCTAAGAGAAATAACTGTACCCTAGTTTACTTACTTCCAGAACCAGGCAAAACAGATGTGGTGAGTGTTTTTTTCAGCTGATGCTGTCAGGTCAAAGACAAAATACAAAATGCGCAATCTCTCTCTCAGACAGTTCTTCATATCTCAAATATTGCTGCTGGGGATACTTGCAGGGTGACATCACTTTTGTCATCTGACTATTTATTTATTTATTTTATTTATTTACCCAAGCTGAAAGCTGACTATCCCAGCTGAAAACCGCCATTGCTAGGAACTACCAGCATTTAGCATCTCCTTGTGAAAAGCACATAAACAAGGACTTCTCTTGTATCTTAAGACAAATGGTGGAAGTCATAAAATAATTTGCGTTCATCCATATGTAA
This sequence comes from Protopterus annectens, assembly GCF_019279795.1. NCBI lineage: Eukaryota > Metazoa > Chordata > Ceratodontiformes > Protopteridae > Protopterus > Protopterus annectens. Next base: position 33,325,974 of record NC_056751.1, on the reverse strand, counting down.
AGACAATGCAAAAAACTTCTAGTTCTAGACATTGTGTCTGTTAAAGCACTGAAACCGAAATTTAACATATTTTGTTTATGGCCCAGCTATAAAGTAATTTAACCTCAACCATTCTTCTGAAGTTTTGCAAGTTAATCTGTGTTTCAGTCTCCCATGTTAAACAGCTATAATAGTGTATAAAATATCTCTTCAGCTCACATGTCCATACAATATGACATACAGTTCGAATACATTTGTAAACCAGGCATATGAATCATGCTGATATTCAGAAATGACACATAACAATTTACAAAATTCCAGACAGCTGTGCTGGAAGTATCTCCCGTTGTCACACTTCTATATAAATCATATTAATATTCACAAATGACATATAATTATTTACAAAATTCCAGATAGCTAGGCTGGCAGTAACTGCTTTTATTACACTTAGTACTCATGGACATGGGTGGGGGGGTGCTGCTCCCTCCCATGCATTAAATCCTTCTTGGTAAGATCTGATCACAAAGTGATCTCTTTTAGTATTAAAACTAACCTAGAACTCCCATCAAACTCCAAATGTGTTAAGAACTTTGCTAAAGCCCATTACCTCAAACTAAGTGACTGGCTTACTTCCGAACCTTTTCTCTGTGTTTTAGTGATATTTAGTAATTCTGTGCTTAGTGTTGCGAGGTTTGTGTGTTAAATTGGTTTCTGGGTTACTTCTGAACACTTACTCTAGCTGGCTGCATTTGATTTTCCCTCTCACCTGTCCAGTTGTTGTGTTCTTATAACTTGGTGGTTTTTGCTTTGCCCGCCTCTTATAACCATCACATCAGCTCATTCTACTGAGTACAGTGTGTCTATTTGGGAGGCCCACCCCCTTAGTTTCTTAACCTTGAATTATCTTCTGTTTCCTCCCTTTCTACTTGACAAAAAAATTACACTCTATTCAGCTGCTTTTACAATATTTACTGTATTTATATTGTCTTTTCCTACTTTAATATTTTATTTTGATTTTGATACTATTCTCAGAAGTGCTCAATTGCATTTATACTGCTTTTTTATTAATGCTTTTTAGTAGCCTGATTATATTGAGAACATTGTTTTACCGAATTATTGCTTTATACTGTTTTGTTTTTGCTGTTGTGACTGATTTTAAGCATTTTAAATTTCAAATATATCTGCACTTTTTAGCATAGGCTGGTTTTAGTCTTGCAGAATCTAGACTGTCTTGTATCACTTGAGCACTAAAACCAGCTCTTCACTGAGATACTGAAAGATCTAAGGCATCCGTTTCTTCCAACTAACTATAAGTGCTTTTTTTGCTCTTATATTGGACTCTTAATTTGTATTTGAATTCTATTGTCTGTTTGAATTGTTGGAATTTTTTTTGGCCACATTTTTACTGCATACTGTACTAGTTCAGCTGTAGCATAGCCCACTTCCAGGCTTGCTGTTTCTGGGTCTCTTTTGTAACCTCTGAACATCAATTTCAAACCATCTTTGTTGGAGAAGGCCTTTCTGCACCCTTGTGGAAGGAGAATGCTCTCTGAGTCCCATCTAATCGAGGATGATTGGACTAGAGCTCAGAGAGTGTGCCCTTATTTGCTAGTTTGAGTTAAAAGAGTTATTTCTTGTTTTATATAGGCCAGTGTTTGTGCTTTCTTGAGTGTAATGCACCATCGTGCAGTCCTGCATAGAAGTAGTTACCGTTGGTGGTTTTGCTTTTTAAATTTCCCCTTAGCACTTTGCTTGTGATTGAAAGGCTTTTCATGGCTCAGTGCTGCTGTCAGGTAAAACACTAAGCCTAGCCTCAGAGGTATCAACACACCTCTCACCCATTAGCCATTCCTAAGTGTGACCTCTCTTTCTGAGCATATAAATTTACCTAACACTATGGATGTACAATTTGCCACAGTTTCTCCAGCCAGCTTGGTTGACATGGGCATCCTGAGACTGTATAGTAACTGCCTCATTCTCACCGACAACCCTATGTTCCTAGACCAAACTCAACATGTGAGAGATGCAACTATATAAAGAATCTTGAATCCATGCTCTCTCACACACCACTCAGTGCATATGACATTGAGCGGGTCATCAGCATGCACACCTGACCTCCTACTCCACCCAAACACACATCATACATACCTACATATGCGGAGGTCCTCACCAGAAACATACCTAAACACCAGAGGCCTCTCAAACACAAATACAAGCACACTACACATAATACTTCATCTGCAGAACACAGTAGACATAATAGTTCACACACCAGTGTCTCACCTGTCAAGCCCTTAAGGCAAAACACAAAACCAAACATATTAGTCATAGATTATTCCACCATGAGACAGACAGATGTCCCTCTCATCAGGCTGGATAAAGAGAAGGTCACGGTCAGCTGTCTGTCAGGTGCCAGGATCGACCATATCACACAAGCACTCAAGTCTGTCAACAACAGGTACTGATAATACTTTGTCATAGTCCATATTGGTGTAAACAACTTGAGACATACCTCTCTGGACTATATAAAGATAGACATGATTGAGCTCTCAGACTATGGGTCTCAGACTGGTATGTCCCTAGTCTTAAGCAGCATTTTACCTTCAGCTTGGGTGATGCCTCAATACAAACAGAAAATGATTGACTTCAATAACTGGCTTAGTTTCTGGTGTCATTCCAAGGGATACAGTATCTGTCAGCCTGGGATGACATGATCGACAGACCACGATGCATTACCAGAGATAGTCTTCATCTGTCACCCTTTGGATTTCAGCTACTGGCCAAGGCTCTTGCCACCCCCATAGTGCCTTTTTTAGGCAGTGTCTCAAGGACAAAATTCCTGATGTAAGAACTCCATCTAAAAACAGCTTCAAGGTTTTGCTGCTAAGCACTATGAGTCTTAACATGACACTGCATTCACTGGAAGCATTCCTCACTTTGAAAAACATAGACAGTTATGCAGTCACGAAGACCTGGTTCAAGGCTATGGAGAGCATCTCAGCCATATCGGGCTACACCTCCTTCCACATGTTCAGACCACAAACTGATGGTGTGAAAACTAAAGAAGGTAGTGTATCAATATTCATTAAAGATAAATACACCTCCAGATTGGTTCGACAGCATGATTCCCTGGATATACTTCCGGTATAATTAACTGTTGGTAACACACCTATTCAAGTCATTGCCAGCTACAGGACCCCCTGCATGAATCAGGACACCCACACTGCCTATTTAGATCTACATGAGTCTATCAAGATACAACCAAACACCATGGTTTTGGGTGACTTTAACTACCCATCCATTGACTGGGGAAATTACTCATACACAAACTCACTTGCCCAAAGGTTCCTCAACTTCAGCAGCTCCAATGCCCTGGATCAGCTAGCTGACACCCCCACAAGGGGTGCCAACATCTTGGATCTGGTGCTTACCAATATGGGGGACCACTGTAGCACCCCCATTGTGAGGTCTTCCCTGGTGATATTTGACCATAAATCAGTCTCATTCAAAGTGACTATCACACCTGACCCCCACCAAGCACCAACTAAACTAAAAAACTACTCCAAAGCAGATTATAACCACTTATGGGATGGCATAAATAGCTTCACTGCACATTCCCCCTCAGATGGAACTGGCAGCTATGCTGAGTTCTACACCAATGCTTTATACAAACAGCTGCATACTTGCATTGACTAGGCTATACCTGATAGGACCAAAACAAGCTCCTCAAGGAAGAGCAAACCTCTCTGCTGGACAACTGCCATTAATAGGCTTTACAATAAGAGGAATAAATTGCTGTCCAAGAGTAAGAAGGAGTGAGCTCTAAACTGGAAACACTCCCTCCTCAGCTTAAACAAGCAAATAAGACTTCTTGTGAAGTCCTCCAAAGCTAACTATAAATCCAGATTAGCTTCTTCAACTGAGGACAACCATAAGGCATTCTTTAGTTACATTTGTAACCTAAAAGGAAAGGCCAAGATTTGTGCCAAACTGGTACTTAATGATACCGCATATACAGAGCCTGTGGACACTAATAACCTGTTAACCAACAGGTTCGGTGAAAACTTCACTCCTCTGTCCCTGCCACACTTATCCCAAGACATCCCTACCACCTGTCCTCTACTTTGTATCTCTAAAGAGCAGGCTGTGAACACCCTCTCTATGATCAAAATCACAGCATCCATGGTACCTGCTAACATCCCAGGCTGCGCCCTACATGAGCTTAAACAAGAATTAGCAATGCCATTGGGTACTCTTTTCAATCATAGTCTAATCACCAGCTTCTTCCCAGTTGAATGGAAAAAGGATACCATTATCCCCTTGCACAAAGGTGGGGCTTCCACTGACCCCAGGAAATATAGACCTATTAGTCTGACTAGCCTTATCTGCAAGGCCATGGAGAGAATCATCATGGACCTTATCAACAAAGATATTGGTAACCTCGAAACAGTTGACCCTACTCAATTTGGACTTGTCAAATGGAGATCATGCCTGTTAAATCTGGTGGACTTCTTCAAGACAGTCAACAAGACCCTTGATGAGAGGAAATCTGTCCATATAGCCTACTTAGACTTAGCCAAGGCGTTTGACACAATCCCCCATGCAGGCATAATTGACAAACTCACCCAGCTAGGCATCAACCCATATAACATTAGATGGGTCATTAACTGGCTCACTGATAGAACTCATATAGTCAAAGTAGGGGAGTCCACCTCCAAAAGCTGACCTGTAACCCATGGTGTTCCACAGGGATCAGTAGTGGGATCTCTGCTGTTTGGAATCTATTTCTCTGAAGTGCAAGCTAAACTAAAAGTCTGTGGCTGACAAAGTTTGCTGATGACTGCAAACTGGGAGTAGTCATAGAATCTCCAAGTGATGTCAACATCCTACAAGAGGGTCTTACACAAACAAATGATTGGTGCCAAAGTCATGGCTTTAAACTCAATGCAAAAAAAATATTATCCCTTTCAGTAAGGGTGATGTTCCTGCTAGCTACCACATCAATAGCAACACCTTACGCACGCACTCAGTGGTGAGAGACTTGGGCACACAGGTTGACAGCAATCTTACCTTTGGCCACCATGTTTCCACAGTGGTAAGAAGGGCATTCTATGTGGCTCATCTCATAAGTAAGGGCATTGCCTCCAGGAAAAAAAAGAAGTTATAAACTCTCTGTACTCTTCCCTGATTAGGCCAATAATTGAGCACAACACCTCCTTTGGTATGTACCTTTCCAAGCAAATGGAGAGACCATAAAAGTTCCTCACAAGGAAAATTCAAGGTCTTCAGCATCTGTCCTATGTGGATCATTTGAAATCACTGTCACTTTATTCTGTTTCATATAGACTACTCAGAGGCAATGCCTGCCTTGCATACAAGGCAATCTCTGAACCTGCTTTATTGGAAATGCTGCATCTCCGTAAGTTAAACAGTAGTCGGGTTGCTTACTCTAAAGACCTTAACCTGGTATGTGACATTAATAGAATCTGATGGAGGGACAGATTTGTCTCCCAGATGTTACCACACCTTTGGAACAGACTTCCACTTCATGTCAAACAGAGCACCAACTTGGCCCTCTTCAAACACAGTCTGGACGATTGGATGGGTAACTGTAAATTCATCCTGGGGTTCCACCTGTGTCTCTCTTGAACAGGGACAATAGGTGCTGACTGCAGAAATAAGGGTAGAATTTGGCTAGGCTGTAAGGGCCCTAGGGCCATTAGCCTAGTAACTTCCTATGATCCTATGGACCAGACCTAATTTGGCTTTGTCAAAGGGAGGTTTCACCTGCTCAATCTGGTGAACTTCTTCAAGAAAGTCACCAGGGCCATGGATGAGCATAAAAAACAGTATGCACCACTTATCTAGATCTGGCCAAAGCTTTTGACACAACCCCCCCCCCACTCGGGGATCATAGATAAATGACTGAGTTAGGCATAAACCCCTACATTGTCAGATGGATAGCCAACTGGCTCACTGTTAGGGCACATGTTGTCCAGATAGGTAAATCCACTTCTGATAAGAAACCTGTTACTAGCAGTGCCCCTCAGGACTCAGTGCTGGGACGCCTCCTGTTTGGTATATACTCCTCTGAAGTGAAGGCCAGTGTTGGGGTCCTCTGGCTCATCAAGTTTACTGATGACTGTAAGCTGGGTGCAATCAATGGATCCCCAAACAATATTGACATTCCAACAAACAGGCCTAAAAATGGCAAATAGCCGGTGCCAAAACCACAGTCTGAGACTAAATGCTAAAAAAATGCATAATCATACCCTTTGGTAAATGAGATATCCCTGCAATTATAATATTGATAGCACACCCCTAAAAGTAGACCAAGTGGTGAGGGACCTAGGAACACAGATAGACAGTAACCTAAACTTTGACCACCATGTAGCTACAGTAATGAGGAAATCCTTCTGTGTGGCTCAAGTTATAAGTAAAGGCATGGCATCAAGATCAAAGGAAGTCATAGTTCCATTGTACTTGGCCCTCAGCAGGTCCATAATCAAGTACAATGCTCCCTACTGCATGTACCTAACCAGGTACTTATACCAATTGGAGCAGCCCCAGCAGTTTCTCACTAAAAAACATACAAAGTGTAAGACACATGTCTTATGAAGACTGACTAAAGGCCCTATCCCTTTACTCCATTTCATATAATTTATTGAGAGGGGACTTATGCCTGACCTACAAGGCATTCTGTTATCCAGCCTTGATGAAATGTTACACATTCACAAGAAAAAATATACAAGTGAAATGTATTCTATGGATCTGAACCTTATTTGTGACTCTAGCAGAAATTGCTGGAGAGAAAGATTCATATCCCAAAGGCTACCTCATCTATGGAATAAACTTCCCATCTTCATAAAACAAAGCGTGTCCCTTATTCTCTTCAAAAAGAATTTGGATAAATGGATGGGGAACCATAAATTTACTTCTGGGGTACTGGCCATGGCCCCTATGGACAGAGGCAGTCTGTAAAATGACTTAGGGCTCCAAAACTCGAAGACCCACCACCCTGATGCTACCCCATCCCATATCTGAGGAATTAAGGTATAATATTGTCATGTCCTGGGTATTATTGGTTAGGCTTGTAAAGGCTCTTGTACCATTAGCCTAATAATCACCTATGAGCCTATGCTGGCAAAACTATTATGCAGAGCTGCAGTGTATAGCTTTCCACTACCTCAACTATGGGGGTCCAGTTGTAAGTAGGTACAGGAATGCACTCATGTCTGTCATGTGGGCTATCACTGCCTGCATTCCATGCAGTGGTTAGAAGTATTCATGGCTGTCTTCAATTAGGCCATGCAGCACACTGAGCATCTGTTACATGGACTCTTTTAGCATCTATCTCTGCGTGGATCACAGCCCTGCTCATCTGCTAGTTAGTGCCTGGGATAACTTCAACATTGTGAAATAAATGAGCCTCAGGGAGTTGATGGGCACTGATACTCCTCTCTCAAATGAAATGTGTGTATGCTTCAGAGGTTGCTTGGCCCATGGATGCAGGCTGAATTTGTGCTGCCTGTGTACCATGTGTGGGTATCACACAGATGGGATATCCTACCCTACAAAGGTGATATGGAAGGTCCATCCTGGGCCTTCACATTCCCCTCAGTTGTATGGGAGGGGAATATCCCCCCACTCTTAGTATCTTTAACAGTGCCACTGTGTCCTTAGACTGTACAATGTGCACAGTGTCATCATTGTCAACCTCTACAGGTGTACTGAATTCAGGCATGTGCAAACCTGTACCACTGGATCCTCTCCCAGTGGAATCTGTGAAGGCATACAGATAACGTACCCATGTGTAAAAGACTACATATGTAATCACCTCCCAACCACTGTGCATCAGACAGATAGCTAAGTGACAAGAATATGTGTATCTTATGATCACATATGCACACAAGGGTCTACTTCAGAAGACTGACAAACCAAAAGACTGAATTCCAAAAGACTGAAAATTCAAAATACTGAATGATAGAGTTTGCCCCTTTCTCACTGTTGTGTGATCTTGGAGATGGTATATGTAGTTAGCAGGGGGTATGGGGGGCACAGCCCCCCATATGAGGGGTGCAGGGGGACTTGCCCCCTGCATTAAAATTGTGTTCAGTATTTTGAATTTTCAGTATTTTGGGATTCAGTCCTT
>NC_056751.1:33297843-33312843 GCF_019279795.1 Protopterus annectens | reverse complement strand
GGACAGTCTCAAATAAATAAAGAAAACATCTAAGCTATACTTTACTATATTCTTATCTGAATCTAAAAGAGTTACTATGCCCTAAAAAACTTACTTACAGCAAGGAAAGTGCAGATGTGGTGAGAGTGGATGTTTCCAGGTCAAAGACAAAATACAAAATGCTCCCTCTCTCTCAGGGAGAGTTCTTAAATTAATATCAGACATTACCGCTGGGTTAGCTTGGATGACATCACTTTTTTGTCACCTGACTTTAGTTCCCAAGCTAAGCCCCCATTGTCAGGAACTACGCAAGTTTAATATCTCTCTGTGAAAATACATAGCCTTCAGATGTTTGTAACTGCTAGAAGACATAAAACAATTAAACACTTACAAAACAACACAGTGAGTCCCCTAATGTAGAAATCCTGTCTCCTGTTGACTGAAACTGAAAGATAACTTTTTATAGCACAATCATAAAACAATTTAATTTCAACTATTTTCTGGAAGTTTTACAAGTTAACCCTCTTATGTTCTAGTTTCCACTGTTAAAACATATACATTTACACAATTACAATAGCTTATATACATTTCTGTTCTAAGCCAGCAGGACATGCTGTGGTTACATTTTAGCTGAGTACATAACATACAGTTCTAACACAGTTGTAGGACAATCATCTTAGATGAAGCATGTTGGCTTTCACAAATGACACATAACCACTTACAAAATTCCAGATAGCTGAGCTGGCAGCATCTCCTTCTGTCACACTTATGTGTAAATCATATTAATATTCTCAAATGACATATACTTATTTACAAAATTCCAGCTAGCTGGGCTGGCAGTATTTCCCTTTGTCACACTAACCACTTGTGGTAATGAACACAGCCAAAAGGAATGTTTTTTCTAAGGTTGGGATTAGAGTTAGGAATGGGGTTAGGGCAGGGTTAGGATTATCAGATATTACTAAAGTGGGCCCCAAACCTACACCTGACCTTGGAGAAACCATTCCAATAACACTACCACTACACACAACATCTCAGACACAGAACATATACAAAACACACACATACACACACAAAACACATCTATCCCTTCTCCAACTATACATTTATTCTACTCTCCTATGTCTTTCCTTTACACGTTTAGAATGCATTTTAATATTTTAAAATTCTATTATCTTACCATATTGTTTACTCTAATACAGCTCCTGTCTTATTATGTACTCTACTACCTATTAACATTATCTGCATGCTCAAAAGTGAAAGGTTTGACCAACCTGACTTTCAGCAACTTCTCTCTTCATGGTCAAAGGTAAAAGATTTGACATCTCAAGCTCCTGGTCAAAAGTGAGGAGCTTGAGCACTCTCCTTCTGTTACTTACCTCCACCTGCTTTTCTTATTATCCTTCCCCATTTTCTGGATCATACATGAGAGAACTAATCACTTCCCCCACTCCCACACACTTTTCTCAACTGACCCTCTTGTCACCCATCTGTCTCCATAACTCCAGGTAGTAGATTCTAATTGTGCAGCACTTCTAAAGGTGAGAAAACAGTGCTTGGCTTGTGGGATGGGGAGCACATTTATATATATATATATATATAGATCCATGTCAGATCCACGAAAACCCACATTACCGATGACCGGATCACCGAGACGAGATCGCCAACACAACACATCCCTGAAAATGGTGAGTAGTGCGGAATAGGATGTATTCCCATTTCTGCAATGCGGTGCGATCTCGGAGTTGGTATATTTAACTAGGGTGATTGTGTGTGTGTGTGTGGGGGGGGGCTTGCCCCCCCTGCTATACATGTTTCTGTTTATTTTTTAATTGTATTATGGAAACGGGAATAGACTGTTCCGTAATACATATATTTGCCTTTGTCAGGGATGTGTTGTGTCGGCGATCTCATCTCGGTGAGCCGGTCATCGGTAATGTGGGTTTTCGTGGATCTGACATGGATCCATATATACACATCTATATATATATATATATATATATATATATATATATATATATATATATATATGTATATGGGTCTACTGTACATAATCAAAATCTCACAAAGCCGAATCCCATATGGCCGAGACCATATGATCAACTTTTGAAATTTCGATCGTGTTAAAAAAAAACAAACAAAACAAACACTAACCTTCACATTGCTAGCAGGGGGCAAGCCACCCTGCACCCCCTTTGGGGGGCTATGCCTCCCCCGAAATTTAAATATACCAACTCCAAGATCACACTACAGTGCAGAAAATTGAAATCTTCCCATTCCACACTGTACAGAGATGCCATTCCGCATGGTCAATATTTCAAAAGTTGATCATATGGTTTTGGCCATATGGTCTTTGGCTTTGTGAAATTTCGACCATGTGTAGGCGACCCATGTATAAATATATATATATATATATATATATATATATATATATATATATACATACATTTAATTTATATGTTTTATATATATATATATATATATATATATATATATATATGTATGTGTATATATATATATATATATATATATATATATATATATATATATATATATATATATATCTACCCCACCTTCCTCCCTACATACATACATACGTACGTACCTACCTACCTGCATACCTGCCTAACTACCTACCTACCTACTTACATGCATATGTACCTAACTACCTACATACATGCCTAACTACCTACCCACATACATACACACATACATAACTGCTAGTACACTGAGTAGGGCAAACCAGTCTTATCTGTCCTCAGTTGCAGTCTCCAGCTTATTCTATGAGATCTCCCAGCATTCCCTGGTGAATGTAGTATTATTCCAATATGTCCTGGTTCTACTACAACCTCTCTAATGTGGGGTGTGCTTTGTATACCTCCTATTGGATGTGTCCAGGGGACATCCTCACCTGGTGCCCAAGTCAATTGAACTGACTCCTATCAACACAGAGATGTGGCAGTTGTACACCAAGGTCATCTAGGATTGCCAAGTTTCTTACTCTTTAACAGAGAGTGAACCGACCGACCTAATGAATGAACCTCATTTTTTGACTGGTATCTGTGATCTCATTCTCTAGGTCATTTCCCAAAGCTCATGACCCTAGCTATGGATGGGAAAATGGACCAGTAACTTGAGAGCTTCATTTAATGAATCATCTCTCACTTCACCACTACAGTCTGTTACAATGCCTGGTGGCCTGTCTCTACTAGTCCTTTCCAGTGGTCATTTTCCTCATCCCCTCTACCTTCACTTGTGGATGAAACATGAGACTCTTAAACTCCTCCATGTGAGTTAATTCCTACCCCCAAACCTAGAGAAGGCACCTCTTCTTTTTTCATATTTATTTACTTCAATGTGTTGACTGGGAATAATTTGACTGAGCTGCCAGGTCTTGAACTCACAGCCTTGTACACCATAGTCAGAGCAATGTACCACCACACCATGCCAGCTCTTAAAATAAACATCAGTCCCGAGTCTTCAACTCAGGAGCCTGTATACCATAGTCAAAGCAATTAACCAGTAAGCCATGCAGGCTGTACTAAAACCCCATTTTACTGAAGGCTCAGGGAGAACAGTTCCATAGTTATGCCATAGAGGTAACAAAAAAAATGTACATAGTCAGTCTTGATTGCATATACAAAACAAATACATGTGTACATAAACAGAATACATCCGAAGTGAAAGTTACAATTAAATACAGCAACTGTATATGCTGACAGGTGAAGATAAATTTAAGAATGTAGATAGTATAATCATTAAATGAAATAGATGAAGAAAGGGAAAAACTAGGATGGATAGAAGTCGGAGATAGGATAGATGGAGAAGAAATTCACATTCAAGGATGGGTCCAAGTGGAAGTTAGGTTTTTGATTGTAGAGAAATGTTTTATGTTTGCTTTCATGTTTAAGGTCTGAAAGAATGGAATTCCACAGCTTAGCTACATGAACAGAATACAGGGATTCACCAAAGTGGTGGTTTTAGGTCTGAGATCTTAGATCTCTGCTAGACATATATTTTGCCAGTAAATTAGGGATGGGAAGGCATCCTATAGGGTGACATTGAATTTTCTGTGTGTTTTCAACTAGTTAAATGTTATAATTTTATTTATTTATTTATTTTACATTTGTTGACCGGGCTAGTCTAACTGGATAAATGTCCATTTTCAGTAGAGGCCCGGGGAGAAAAGCTCCAAGCATGAACACTAACAAAGTTAACAATATATAACAAAGACATGTATAATAACAGTACAGAGGTACAATTGACTAAAGACATTATGTTAAAAGATTAAACTAAGTAAAAAATAACAAGTACACTAAGCACAAGCTGGGTATGGGCAAACAGAGTCAGGTCGTTACATTTATCCTATTACTATGAGAAAAAAGAGAAATCAGTAGATTTGGAGGTATAGGTTAGGGGAGAGGGGAAGGGGTATGAGCAGGAGGGGAAAAGTTTCAGTCTGGGTTAGCACAAGGACAAAGCCACTGAGTTTTAAGATGTTCTTTAATATGCTTTTTGAATAGAGAAGTAGAGGCTAGAGTAGAAAGTTCAGGAGGGAGCTGATTCCAGTTTTTACCTATAGTGTTTGAGAAAAGTGAGTCACCAGCTTTGTTGTTAGATTTAACTGATGAGACCAGGAGTTTATTGGCAGAACATAGTGTAGCTAGGTTTTTATATGGTGTAATCAGATTAGTGAGGATAGGGGTGTTATTGGGGTGGTGTAGGATCTTTTGAGTGATAAGTAACTGTTGACAGAGTATATGGTTCTGCAATTCTAGCCATCCCAGTTGTTTAAGGTTAAGGTAATGGTGAGTTTGAAATGGAGAGCTTGTGATAAATCTAGCTATGCTATTATAACAGGTAGAAAGTTTTGAGATATTATTTTTAGATAGGTTTGTATAAATAGCTGAGGCATAGAAAAGGGTAGAAATGAGGTGGGTTTGGGCAATAGTTTTCCTGGCTGTGGGGATAAGGAAGGGTTTAATTCTATAGAGGGTTCCAAGTTTTTTGTTAACAGTCTTTATGGTGGAGTTAATATGGTCATCATAGTTAAGACGATTATCAATTGTAACATCTAGTAGGCAGGTGGTAGTATCAGGGGTTATGTTTGTAGCATTGTTAGAGGTAATAGAGAAGAATGGAGTGGGTGATTTATGAGATGGAGTAAAAAGCAGTAGTTTTGTTTTTTTGGGATTAAGCAGGAGGCAATGTTGCATAAACCAGTTTTCTACAATTTGGAAAACAGTTTGGGTTAGGGACTGGAGGGAGGCTATGTTCTTAGCAGTACAGATTAAGGTTGAGTCATCTGCATATTGGATGCAGGTGGCTAGAGGCATGTTCATATGGAGGTCGTTGATAAATATGGAAAAAAGAAGGGGACCTAAGATAGAGCCTTGTGGGACTCCAATATTTACTGGAAGTAATGAAGACAGTTTGTTGTCCCAAAGTACTGCTTGCTGTCTGTTTAGAAGATAACAACTAAACCATTGTAATGCTAGTGGATCAAGAGAATGATGCTTTAGTTTATGTAGAAGTAAGTTATGGTTAACCATATCAAAGGCTTTTGACAGGTCTATAAATAGCGCAGAGGAAAAGGAGTTAATGTTACGATTTTTATTTATAGAGTCAGTGAAGGATAGAAGGGCAGTTGTTGTGCTGTGGAATGGTCTAAAGCCATGTTGGCAGTTGGCTAGTAGATTATTTTGTAATAAGTGGTTGAGTAGTTGTTTGTGAATACATTTTCCATTATCTTGGCTAATGGGGAGAGTAAGGCAATAGGTCTATAGTTAGAAAGCTCTATAGAAGATCCACCTTTATGTAGAGGGATGATGTGGGATACTTTCCATATGGTAGGGATTTTGCCTTCAGAGATAGTTCTGTTAATAAGGATAGATATGGGGTAGTCTATAGCTTTTGTGGCAATTTGTAGGTATTCAGATGGGAGATGGTCGGCAGAAGGGGTGCAAGGTTTCAGTTTTTTAAGTAGCTTGTAGATAAGAGATGTAGGAACAGGGTGTATATGAAAGGTAGGAGGTGAAGTCTTGGAGGTATTAGGTGGGAAGGCAGTAGGTGGAGGAAGAGAATTGGCTAGGGATTGAATGGCTTCTGTAAAGTAGTTATTAAAGGCATCAGGGATCAGATTGGAATTATTGTGGTTGAAACCTAATGGGGAGGAGTAGTAGAGTGACCTGGCTGAAGAAGTTTGTTTAACCCTGACCAAAATGTTTGTGGAGTTTGTTGAGTGGATTGTTGGAGGTGAAGGTAGAAGTCTTTTTTGTCTCTAAGAGTGTCCTTCTTGGTGGCATTTCTTAATTGTTTAAAGAGGAGGTGATCAGTTGGGCATTTGGTAGCCCTCCATTTAGCCCATATTTTGTTTCTAAGGAGCATTTTTTGCTTAGTTTGTTTAGTAAGCCATGGGGCAGATTTGTTTTTTATTCTAGTGGAGTGGTAAGGTGCATGGTAGTCTAGTATTTGAAGAAAGTTAGTGTTGAAGTAGGTCACAGCCTCATCAAGTTCAAGATGGGTCAGTGGAGACCAGTCACATGCTTGCAATTCGTTAAGGAAACTATCTGGGTTAAAGAATTTTTTTGAGCGGGAAGTTTTGAGATTATGAGTAGTTGGGATATGAGGTTTTTGTCTGATTATGTAAGTGAGCATATGGTCACTGATATTGTCGGGAAGGGTTCCTGGAGTATAATTGCTAGGGTGGTTATTAATAAGGATCCAGTCAAGAGTAGATTCTTTCCTGTTAGGTTTGTGGATTCTAGTAGGAGTGGTTATAAGTTGAGTGAATCCAAAGAGATTTAAGTGGTTAGTAGGGTTCAGGGAATTGCAGGTAAGCCAGTCTATGTTGAAGTCACCCAGTACAATGGTCTCCTGTGGTAGTTGGGTAGAGAGGTAATTAAGTAAGTTTTCGAGAATAGTAGTATTTTTACCAGGGGGAAGATACATACAAATTAGGTAGATAGATTTGGAGTTGTTTATTTGGAGTTTGGTAGACAACATTTCAGATTTGGCATCTAATGATGGTAATTCATTAAAGAGGGAAACCTGGAGATTAGATTTATAGAGAATGGCTATGCCTCCACCTTTTTTGGTTTTGCGGTCACATCTAAGGATACTATAACCTGGAGGGGTAATTTCCTGGTCTAGGGTAGCAGGTTTTAGCCAGGCTTCTGTAAGACATAGAATATCAAATGAGTGTAAGTCCAGGAGTGCGTGCAGGTGGGAAATTTTATTGTTGATACTTCTAATATTAAGGTGGGCTATCAGAAGGGAATTAGGTGCTTTAGCTAGTATAGAATGTTTAGGTAAAGTTACATTGTCAAGGCTATTGTTATTGTCATTGTTGGGACCAGGGTTTGGATGAATATCCCTGTGTAACTAGAGGAGATATTGGAGATAATGTGGGAATTTAAAGATTTTGCGGGAATTGTTAAGAATTTTTGATAGAGAAGTCGTCACATGAGTTGTTCTGTGATATTTTGGTAGTATATAATTTGAGGTAGAGGTGATGTTACTGTGGTTAAGGGTGAAGATGAAAGAAGATGATAAAGTTTGTTGGAAATGTTGATTTTGTTCAAGTAGAGTAAGATTTTCAAAGAAGGTGAGAGAATAAGGTATGGTCAGTGAGGCTATTGTGGTAGTTAAAAGTAACGTGTGTGAAATTAGTTGTGAGAGTTGGGGCCATGGTGGTGAGTAGATGTAGGTGAGTTTAGCTTGTGTGAGTTGGTGAGGTTGAAAAAAAGATAAGGTTGTTTTAGGAGAATGAGGGAGGTTTATAATATACAAGAAATAAATTAATGGAGGTTGAAAAGGAGGTGGAATGGGAGGTAGTATAGAGGATGGTAAGGATAGGTAAGATAGGAGTCATTCATGTGAGTGGTAATGTGAACTAATTGGATAAGAAAGAGATAGGGGAGTGGCTTAGTGATGTGGAGCTGTGTGATTGGTTAAGAAAAAAGGGGAGTGTTTAAGTGAGGTATATGGCTAAGACCACTGGGGGTGGGTGGTAATTGGGGGTAGGGGAGCGGAGTGAGCCCATAGGGCGAACGAAGCGGGGCAGACCCAGGTAAGGTGAAAGCAGTGAGAAGAAACAATTGGTAAGGTGGAAGGTAAGAACAAGAGGCAGTAAGTCAAAAAGGCAGAAGTTGAGAGTCTGAGGAAGGGGGAAGTAGAATAGAGGGGAAACCTGGGAGAGTAAGGGTTAACCTAGGAGTAGTAGAGGTGGAGAGGAGGGTTAGGTAAAGGGTTTATAAGGACTATGGAAGGAGATAGGTGCAAGGTATAAAGGACTATGGAAGAAGATGGTAAAGGAGAAGAGTGCAACAAGCGTGAAAGAGTTAATGTAGGAGGAAGGAAGAGAAATAAAGTGGGATTAGAGGTAGGTATAGACTGCCATCTAGTGGCTAAAGCCTGTAAGTGCCTTGTAAAGAGATTGCAGTAGTTGGATAAAAATAAAAAGAAAAGTAATGGAGAAGGGAGAGTTTAGAGGGGTACTACAATACAGATTGTGGGCTGCAGTATCATAGAGACAGAAAGTGGAGAGCAACAATAGTAAAAAAAAAACAGGGGGGGGTATGGCAGCTGGCAGATATGGCAGTTTAACTAGTACACCTAGGAGGTATAGTGGTCTGGTATATACATAAAGTACGTAACAGAAAAACAAAAATTAATTTAGTTTGTAACATACAATATTAGTTGCTGTGGCTTTTATATTACCCAGTTAAGGAAATACCCAAGCAGGTTTAGGTAGGTGGATTTAGCTGGTCTTTGGAGTCCAGTAGGGCACAACCAGAAGTGGAAAAGGTGAGTATAAAATCTTTGAGCAGAATATTAGTTGCTGTGGCTTTTAGATTACCCAGGTAAGGAAATACCCAAGCAGGTTTAGGTAGGTGGATTTAGCTGGTCTTTGGAGTCCAGTAGGGCACAACCAGAAGTGGAAAAGGTGAGTATAAAATATTTGAGCAGAATATTAGTTGCTGTGGCTTTTAGATTACCCAGGTAAGGAAATACCCAAGCAGGTTTAGGTATGTGGATTTAGCTGGTTTTTGGAGTCCAGTAGGGCACAACCAGAAGTGGAAAAGGTGAGTATAAAATCTTTGAGCAGAATATTAGTTGCTGTGGCTTTTAGATTACCCAGGTAAGGAAATACCCAAGCAGGTTTAGGAAGGTGGATTTAGCTGATCTTTGGAGTCCAGTAGGGCACAACCAGAAGTGGAAAAGGTGAGTATAAAATCTTTGAGCAGAATATTAGTTGCTGTGGCTTTTAGATTACCCAGGTAAGGAAATACCCAAGCAGGTTTAGGTAGGTGGCTTTAGCTGGTCTTTGGAGTCCAGTAGGGCACAACCAGAAGTGGAAAAGGTGAGTATAAAATCTTTGAGCAGAATATTAGTTGCTGTGGCTTTTAGATTACCCAGGTAAGGAAATACCCAAGCAGGTTTAGGTAGGTGGATTTAGCTGGTCTTTGGAGTCCAGTAGGGCACAATCAGAAGTGGAAAAGGTGAGTATAAAACCTTTGAGCAGAATATTAGTTGCTGTGGCTTTTAGATTACCCAGGTAAGGAAATACCCAAGCAGGTTTAGGTAGGTGGATTTAGCTGGTCTTTGGAGTCCAGTAGGGCACAACCAGAAGTGGAAAAGGTGAGTATAAAATCTTTGAGCAGAGTATTAGTTGCTGTGGCTTTTAGATTACCCAGGTAAGGAAATACCCAAGCAGGTTTAGGTAGGTGGATTTAGCTGGTCTTTGGAGTCCAGTAGGGCACAACTAGAAGTGGAAAAGGTGAGTATAAAATCTTTGAGCAGAATATTAGTTGCTGTGGCTTTTAGATTACCCAGGTAAGGAAATACCCAAGCAGGTTTAGGTAGGTGGATTTAGCTGGTCTTTGGAGTCCAGTAGGGCACAACCAGAAGTGAAAAAGGTGAGTATAAAATCTTTGAGCAGATTGGTATACAGAATGTAGACGCCAGGGATCACTCAGCAGCCACGCGCAGAGAGGGGGGATTAAAGATGGCACCTCTAGGGAGCTAGTCCCATATAATAGTTCAGGCACGGATGTGGTAAGCTGGGGGGGGGAGGAGCAAAGTAAGTAAAAAGCAGAATGGAGACCGGAAGACTAGAGAAAGGTGGAGGTACTGAATGGTAAGTGTTTTAGATCTAATCAATTAATCTTATAATGTGTTTTACAATGGTGAGTTTTGCTGGGACATTTGCAGTGTCTTTTGCAATTTTATTGTATGTTTGTTCCAGCTTATGTAGGTGGCCTTTTGGAATATTAGAAAAGATAGAGGAATCATAAAGTAATGTGGATAGTAACAAAATCTGGGATGTATTTAGTTCTGCTGTTTCTGCTAGGGATGGTTCTAATTTATATAACATATCCACTGTTTGTGAGTTCTTGCAGTTACATAGTGAATACACTTCTTGAAGGATAACTTATGATCTATGGCTATGAATAAACTTTGGCATGGAAGACTTATGTTATTTTGTGAAGTAATTGAGATTTTGCTGGAGCTGAATATAAATCATCTAATTTTATTTGCATTTAATAAAATATTTGATTCTTTATGTCAGCGTTCTAGGAGTTGAATGTTAAGCTGTATGGAATGCTGCAACTGCCTAAGTATGGACAATACTGTAGCCGTCAGCACACTGTACTAATGTGGCATCAGGAATCTTGGCATGCATGTCATTTACCAAAATACTGAACAGAATTGGACCAAGTATAGCACTTTGTGGAATGTCTATATTATTTGGACGGAAAAGTAGAAATAGCTTGAGGCCAGTCTACTGCTTGTTGTCGATTAGACAGATAATTTTGAACCATTCTAATGTGATATGTCCAGATTCATACTGGCCAGCCTTTGTAAAAGATGAGTAGGAGAGATGGAGTCAAACACCTCAGATAGGTTTAATAGAACAGCAGCAATGAAAAGACCCTTATCTTTGCTATGATTAATAGCATTTAAGAAGGATAAAAGAACGGTTTCAGTGCTGAATCCAAGTAACAAAAAAAAAAAAAACAACACATATTGTGTAGATGATAGCAAATTGTTATTTATAATGTGAATCAAAGCTGCATTTGTATATATTTTCTGTGTATTTTAGAGATGGGGTTTATAGTAATAGGTCTAAAATTACTAAGGGAATTGTTTATTCCATGTTCTATGAAGAGGTATTGTATAACATTGGTTCCATATGACTGGGACATAAGATTCAGTTATACATGGATTTATCAGTATTGCCATAGCATTGGCTATTGCATCAGCTGTAGATTGAAGAGCAGGAGCTAGTGAGGTAGGTTTTGGCTGTTGGTGTATCTTTTTTATCTGAGTCATATTTATTTACTTAAAATTCGATGTACTAAACAAGTCACGTGACTAATTTTTGCTTGGTATAAAGTTAGTGATTTACATAGAGGATTTAACTATGCCTATGAAATGCTTGTTAAAAGTGGAAGCAATGTTAATATCAGAAAAGACTGGGGTGTTTCTTTTCTGTCTAGATTAATAAGTTTGTTAATGTTTGCCCAATAGTGGTTGGGATTATTTTGATGCCAGAATGGTTGCTGGTTAAAGAAGATGTGCATGACTTCCCTAGTGCTGTATTTAACCTGATTTCTATGTGTGTTTTAATTTTGTGTAGACTGGGTTTTTTGACAGCTTTTCCAGTGGTTCCAAGCTGTGTCCCTGACCGATTTTAGTTCCTTCATTTCTGATGACATTCAGGGACAGTAGTGGACTTAACTTTTTTTACATATAGGTGCTATCGAGTTGAGGATATTTTGAAGGTATGGTTAAAGTAGTTGATAGCCTTATCTTAGGTAGAGGTTTTAGAGTGTGCCATTTACATTGTTTTAGTAGTTCATGTAAATTGTCCTTATGGAAATGCATTGTGGCTTGCATCCACTTGCAAATTAAGTTTTTGTTGATTTTCTGCTGACCCAGATAAAGGATGGATGATGGTTGTTAGGGAAATTGGAAAGTACACACAAAGAGAAAGTGACTAGTTTGAGTTGTTAGTATCTGATCATTAATGATTTCATTGCCATTGCTTTCATCTATTCTAGTAATGTTAGTCGTTATTTGTGGGAAACTGAAAATGTTAATATTTAGTGTAGAGGATGCAGTACTGTAGTTATTGGCCCAATCTATGCTTACATCACCCAATATGAGGGTGCAGCATGTTGTGTTAGTAGAGATCCAGGATGAATATATTCAATATTAGAAATGTTATTATTGTCTGAGTGTGGTGGAATATAAGTGACTGTAATGTTAAGTTGGGTATAATTATTTTTGATTAAGTTGGTGAGTAAGATTGCGGATGAGTGAAATGGTGGCATACTTAAGCCAGAGTTAAGAAACTTGAGTTAATTTGAGTTTAATATGCATATCCTTCCACTTCTTTTGGTAATTTTATCTACTTTAATAATTTATCGGGGAGTATTTCTTCATCTGATGTCACCATCATCAACCCCCTTTTTCTCATTTTCTACACAGGGTCAGGGTGTTGTTTCAACTCTCTCTCTCTCTCACTTTCTCGATTCAGTGCTACTCTCCTACCTTCTTTGACAGTCATGCCTGACTCTTGCAAGTCTTCTCTCACACAATCCATCCCTCATCTTTGCTAGACACTCTCATTTCCTCTTGCCTTCTAACTGTCTGTCCAAATCTTCTTCACCAGACTATCTTCTGCTTTTCTGCACATGTGCCTGAACCACTGTAATCTATTCTCTATGACCTCTGCTACTTTATTTTCTGCTCTGATGTCCTCATTTCTTCATCTGCCCCATAGTGTCCAACCTACCACCTGTCACAGGCATTCTGTTCATCTGATATATTGGGTTTTAACTAAGTCTCAGTGATCCCTAAAATATCAGGTTTATTGCAGTGGATCCAACTATAGAACTTGGTTATTTTATTTTTGATTGTTGAGATATTCATATAAAATAGTCATATTCCATTAGTAGGCTGAAAGGTATTAAAGAGTTGTGAATTAAAAGAGGTAGGCCCAAGGTTAGATTCAGTGTCATCACATAGTAAAAAATGTAGTGAGAGGAAAGACCAGTGGTGCAGAAGTTTTGAAATTATGTTGTGATATAACTAATCTTGTTTGTTGAAGATTTGTGAACAGGGATATGTGAAGGCGCAATAGTTTTGATAGTTATTTTGTCTTGGCCTACTGAATGCTAGTCGATGGTTAGAAAAATATTGAGATGTTTTATTGGTGGTATCAAAGTGAGGATGTATAGGGCAATGCTATTCTGTAATCCAGGCTAATAGTAAGAGTGATATGAGTAACATGGTGTGATTAGTAGGAGTTACTTTGGATGCTGCAAACAATGATCTTGTATTGGTGTAATACATAGGATAAAGTGTCTCAACCAGTTTGCTTTTTTGAAGACAGTGAATATTGTCATATTTTTGTTGTTTGTTTTTATATTGGTGTAATAACATAGAATAAAATGGCTCAAGTCGTTTGTTTGTTGGAAAATGTCTCAAGCAGGTTGTTAACTGGAAGCCAATGAGTTTTGCCAGATTTTTGTTTGTTTTTGTATTGGTGTATTCCACAGGATAAAATGGCTCAAGTAGTTTGCTGTTGGAACACGGTGAGTATTATCAGATTTTTGTTGTTTGTTTTTGTATTGGTGTAATATAAAGGATAAAATATCTCAAGCAGTTTGTTTGTTGGAAGAGAATGAGTATTGTCAGATTTTTCTTGTTTGTTTTATATTGGTATATTACATGCAATACAATGGCTCAAGTAGTTTGTTGGAAAACAGTGAGTATTGTTAAAATGTTGTTGTTTGTGTAATAATGGAGAAAATGATTTAGTAGAAACATAATCATATTCAGTGCTGAAGTCATCTGCTGTAATTGTTAGATGTAGTTCTGCTTCTCTTCTTTGAGAAATAGGGTGTGGACTTGTATGTGTAAATATGGTCATAGGAGGGGAGCTTCTGCATCTTATAAAGGTACAAAAGCCTGCAGATAGCTTGAGAATGGGGGCTGAAGAAGAACAAAGTGGGCCACAACTGAGAAAGTGCTAGAAACAATCACTGGGTGCATGCACACCAAAACACAGCTCAGTCACTGCTCAGACAAGTACAGAAATTAAGCATGGCCATGCTAAGTGAAAAGTCTGCATACATTAAGTTACTCTGACTATAAAAATCTGTCAGACTTTAAATACGCTTACTAGATAGTCTGGGAATACTTTACAAAATGAAGGGGGCTATTCTGTAGACAAAAGGTACAGTGTATAAGGGCCTACGTAGTCTACAGAGTCTCTGTCATTTTATGCTGGCTGTCAAACTGTGAGACATTCATACTAAGTTAATAATAAATGTTAAAATGTAACTAACAAGTAATTTTTTGGTTGTTGAATATGTGACCAATTGCACTGAATTTAGGTTAGAAGTTAAAGTTTTTGTAGGTGGGATTTAGAATGAGGAAGGATAACTGGGGAGTGTAGTACTATTGGCTGTTGTGTAAACGGTTTTATAAAGTAGAGCCACTGAGTTGAAATATTAGTAAGGATGTTACAAGTATGGGTTTTGAGTAACTATGTTTATAAAGTGGAGCTGTCAAGCAGATATGTTGTACAGTCATGGAAGGGGGGGACGTGAATATGAAGTTGAGTTTATAGGGTTGATGAATTGTAGAAGTGCTTGGGCAACTGAGGGTGGGAAGGGAATTTAGCAAACAGAGATTCAGTCATTCGTGAGACCATAAGTCTGCACATGAGCAGTTTCTGATGCTCATGGATTGATTAAACTGGCTACTACAGAAAATAAGATTAAAAAAATGTTAAATAATGTCTGTTATAGCTACTTAAAATAATAGGTCGGATGTGACACTAAACAGTGTAGGCGGAAGCTACCTAATGCTTATGGCTACACAAGTATTAGACCCTCAGGGAAGCAGGGGATCTGACCATAACTGGGAGTTATTAGCTGATGGTCTCTGTGAGCAGCAAATATCTACAACAACCAGAACACTAAACTGCAGCTGTGCCTAATT
>NC_056751.1:33270343-33292843 GCF_019279795.1 Protopterus annectens | reverse complement strand
CAGTGGCCTACAATCCATTCCCTGGATGGGACACATATCCTACACAAGGGTATCATACAGACAGATGCCTGTCATGTGATACATGCTGTATAGCAGTAAGCCGACTATGGCATAGTCATCCACATGTACTATACTTACTATCTCGTCAGTACCACATAGGTGGTAGCCCTTAACATGTATGTTGGGTGCCAATGTGTACATACAGCCTCATGTTATGTCATGTGTCCCTTGATATCCACATATCCATAGGTATTGTGGAGTCCCAAGGTGTGTCACATGAGTCATTGGAGGCCTGGATGTATATCCACAAGGCGGTTGTACACCTATAAAGACTGTCCATTATTGGCAGTCATTGTTGTGTATGAACATGCCTGACATATACCCCAGGCATATACCCTCACTCACACTACTGTAAAGTAACTGTCATGGGTGTGTGTGGCACAGATGACCTTGGCCACGGATCATGACAGTGGATGGGCCTGTCACATACATACATATGTGACCTACGATCTGAGAAGCTGCGGCACAACCTGTCAATGGCAACAAATGTATTCATGTAGTATGCAGGCATCACACCTATGTACTGATTAAGGGAACATGTACACATATATATTTGCAACACATATACCTGATGTGTGCAATGCGCTTACTGCTGTAATCATAATATGCCATAACATAGTAAAAGCAAGACCCACACTGCATTGACCAAGAGGGATACACACACAATCAGCATTCAAACCCCTACCTAACTAGATTATGATACCAGAGAGTGATGCATTAGCACAGCAAGCTATTTGCTTTATTGGGTGGTTTCCCTTCTCTGTCTGTATTTCTAGGGTGGTGACATCATCAGTCTTTCCAAAGAGGACTGTACATCTTTAGTGTGTTTTCCCAGTCTTCAAAAAAGGCCACTCCTTTCAAGGAGAATTGCACACACAGACAGTGTTTGCAGGATTTAAACCCCTATCTAACTAGGTTAGGATACTATAGAGTGATGCATTAGCGCAGCGAGCTATATGCTTTACTGGGTGGCTTTTCTTCTCTGTCTGTATTTCTAGGGTGGTGACATCATCAGTCTTTCCAAAGAGGAATGCACATCTTTAGTGTGTTTTCTCAGTCTTCAAAAAGCCACTCTATTTAAGGAGAATTGCACACACATCCCCCACACACAGTCAGCGTTTGCAGGATTCAAACCCCTACCTAATTAGATTATGCTACTAGAGAGTGACACATTAGTACAGCGCACTATTTGCTTTACTAGGTGGGTTCCCTTCTCTGTCTTTATTTCTAGGGTGGTGACATCATCAGTCTTTCCAAAGAGGAATGTACATCTTTAGTGTGTTTCCCAGTCTTCAAAAAGGCCACTCCTTTCAAGGAGAATTGCACACACATACACCCCCCCCCACACACACAGACAGCGTTTGCAGCATTCAAACCTACTTAACTAGGTTATGATACTAGAGAGTGACACATTAGCACAGCACACTATTTCCTTTACTGGATGGTTTCCCTTCTCTGTCTGTATTTCTAGGGTGGTGATATCATCAGTCTTTCCAAAGAGGAATGTACATCTTTAGTGTGTTTTCCCAGTCTTCAAAAAGGGCACTTCTTTCAATGAGAATTGCACACACATACACCCCCCCCCCCACACAGTCAGCGTTTGCAGGATTCAAACTCCTATCTAACTAGGTTATGATACTAGAGAGTGACGCATTAGCGCAGCATGCTATTGGCTTTACTGAGTGGTTTCTTTTCTCTGTCTGTATTTCTAGGGTGGTGACATCATCAGTCTTTCCAAAGAGGAATGTACATCTTTAGTGTGTTTTCCCAGTCTCCAAAAAGGCCACTCCTTTTAAGGAGAATTGCACACACATCGTTTGCAGGATTCAAACCCCTACCTAACTAGGTTGTGATACTAGAAAGAAACGCATTAGCACAGCACGCTATTTGCTTTACTTGGTGGCTTCCCTTCTCTATCTGTATTTCTAGGGTGGTGACATCATCAGACTGGACATGGTAATGTGTGTACACTTTGTTTTATGCCATTCCAGGAATGGTCCATGTGGGTCATCAGGTGTCAACAGCTGGAACAGGAACTCATAATCCTTACCTTGTGTGATCTATCTGTGGACACATCGACATTCCTTCATATGTCAACACATATTTATGCATAGCTTGTTGGTTTTGTGGGTATTACATGTGTCTGGGATGTTGATAAAGGGCTATTCAAAGTGTATGTGAGACATGTGTAGCTGTGTTCAGTGATGTATGTCCTGTGTGGCTGCCTTGCAAACAGTCTAGCATGTTTGGGAACCATGATCCGCACATGAACATACCACGGTTAGTAGGGTTGTGTGTATGTCAGCTTCCAATAGCTCGGTTTATGACTTCAACCATGATGGACCCCATGGCCTTGCAGATCATACTTCATAGGCATACTGGACTGTACTTCCCATGGTGTGTTGTGCACCAACACTTGTGTGGAGTGCCATATGTTGCTGTAACACATTCAACGGTTCCACATCCTGTATAGGGGGGGAGGTTCAGCTGACTGTTCAGGTGCAGGATCTGTTTGTTCTGTAGTTTATGCATGACACATATTGGGAATCAATGTTGTCCACTTGATGCCATGCTTTTAGCATTGGGGGTAGCTGTTCATCCATTCTACATGTGATATCTCCTGGTATGATGATATGGACTATCGTCAGTGGGAGGTGGGTATGTATATATGGGCCTGTCTGTCAGGATGTCGGCATTGTCAGTCAGGTACAGTTGGCCCTGACTCATGACATATATATGTGTACATTGCTATATATGACATAGCTGTCGGAGGTGTCATGATTCAGTCTGGACTCCTTCTCAGCTACTCTTTACAGAACACCAACAAACCAGAGCACTAATCCCTGTTATACTCCTTTACACATTTAACACCCTACTGATCCTTTATCATCTGGCTACATAGTATGTCATGATGATAGCCTGGCATGTCCAGGGGTCAGCTTTGTGTGCACTCTCCAGTACAGCTGGTGAATATTGTGATGTAGACACAATGTCACATCTGCCTCATGTACACAGACAACACTCTCCTCCTCACAACAAACCCAGGTTTATGTGTGAGATGTACCTATAGAGACATACAGGGTGCTGAACTCTCTCGACCCATGACTGGCATAGTCTATCAGGTGGTGAAGATAACCACACACACCACATATCAGTCTCACATATCCTCTGGTGACAGCACTCAAACCACATTATCACACATACACATACTCGGATGCTGTAAATGAACTCTGCCTAAGCAGCAGAGACCTCCACAGCAGGTACACACACAACTGCTACCCCACTACAATACCCACATCTCACGTAGTTCACAATGTCAGTGTGCCACACAGTCACTTGCCTTCGGGCTATACAACACACATACTACACTTGTGATAGGCGACACTTATTGTCAGACTCACTGACATACCACTCACCAGCCCATACAAGGGAATAGTCCCATTGTGCTGTCTGTCGTGTGCCAGGATCTGCCACATAACACATGCAGTCAGGTCACTACAAAGCAAGTACAGGACTGGCACCGTCATTGTCCATGCTGGTGCGTAAAACCTCAGACGTTACTCCCTGGACCACATGACATGGTACATGGAGGAACAGTGTCATCATGTAGCCCAGGCCAGTATGACCCTGACCTTGTCTAGCATCTTACACCCACCAAGTATGATGTCACAGTATACAGACAAACATATTTCATTTAACACTTGGCTAACAGATTGGTGTCATCCATAGGGGATACAGTGTCTGTCAGCCTGTGGTGACATGCTCTACATGCCACGTAGCTTCACTATGGACAGCTTGCACCTATCACCCTTGGACCTTTGAATGCTGGCTAAGGCTCTTGCTACCACCATAGTGCATTTGTTGAGCAGGGCTCAGAAGACAAACCCACCTACATAGATATTACAGGTTAAATAACACTAAGGGTAATTCTGCTCAACACCAGATGTGTTGCCCTCATATTGCGGCCACTCAGGACTCTCCTCAGTATGGGGGATAGCAATATATGTGCACTAACAGACACCTAGTTCAGGGTCACATATGCACACCAGCACTACCAGGTTATGTTTCATACCATGCCTTCTGACCACAGGACTTGGAATGGACAACACAACTACGGGGTGTATCCATATACATCACAGATGCACACACCTCCGGGTTAGTGGCACTTCACTAAGCATCACAGACCATACATATACAACTACCATTGTGCAAAACTGCCTTTCAGTATGTTGCCTACTACAGACCACCCTCCCATACTCAGGAACCACACTCGGCTTTCCTGGGAACAGTGGAGGATATGATGGTCTCCACAAACACCATTATATTGGGTGACATCAGATACATGAATATTGACTGGGGATACTACTCAAGCCACAACAACCTTGCCCTACAGTTGCTACAATTTGTAAATTCATATGCTATGGCACAACCAGTCACCACAGCCACAAGGGGGAATACATATTGGACCTTATCATCACCAACATGGGGACTCTATGTTCCACACCAGCAATATACCCCTCATTGGTAAGGTCGGAACATACATCTATCTCACTGCACATACATATACACTCCACACACCCATCCTGGGTAATCTTGGTGAACTTCTGATGAGCCAACGTCTCACTTCACCAAAGCAAGGTGGTATCCTTCAGAGACCCTGAGACAGTGTCAAATACAGCTCCGACTGCTGAATCCTTTACATACACCTTCTATGGACTCCTAGTGGACTGCATGGATTGTGCTATCCCAAATAACAACAAGACTCACTCCTCCAATGGCAGGGGACCTGTCTGGTAGACACCAGCCATTAATAAGCTGTACAATGTCAGGAGGAAGCTACTACATGCTAGAGCACAATCCCAGACGGGGAAGGCATTTGTGATCTGTACTAGCAGACAGCTACAATCACTCATGGACTTTTCTAAGGGCCACTTCTACCAGACAATTGCACCTGACATGTAGGACTATCACACGGCCTTCTTCAGTTATGTCAGGAACCTGGGTGGACTCTCACTGATATGCTGTGAGTTACTGCATACTGACTAAACCTACCCTGAACCCACTGGCATTGCCTACATCCTGGCAAACAGGTTCAGTGCAGATGTCTCCCACCCATCCCCCCCTAAGGAGCAACTATCCATCCCAACAGAGTATAACCTCCCTGACATCACACAGTAACAGGTGGGTGCTGCCCTCCACACAGCGTACATCACAGTATCAATGTGACCAGATGGTGTCCCAGCCTGCATCATACACGAGCATCCTGACAAATGCAACCCTCACATTACATCACTGTTCAATATCGGAGTTACCACAGGATATGTACCCAAGGAATGGCATACTGGGACAGTGGTCCCGCTCCACAGAGTTGGTGCCACAATGGACCACAGACAATATTTCCCTATAAGCCTATGTAGCCTGTTCTGCAAAGCTATGGAGCATATTGTCATAGGACTCCTACACATAGACATCGGGAACCTGCAGACACTGTCCTACTCATTTCAGCATTGTTGTGGGCAGATCTTGCCTCTTGAACCTGTAGGTATTCTTTAAATGGCTAACAGGTCCATTGACATAGGGACAGCTATCCACACAGTCTACCTGAACCTTGCAAAACCATTCAACACAGTAACCCACTGGGCCATTATGCATAGGCTCACCAGCGTCAATTTGGACACATATCTCACACAATGGATTGATACCTAGATCAGGGATAGCATCCACATGGTCAGAATTGCAGGTGCCATGTCTGACTATACACCAGTTACACATGGCATCCCACACAGCTTGGTCCTGGGATCTCCCTTGTTCAGTATATATTTGTCTTACGTACAGGTTTTCACAGGGGGAATATGGCTGAACATGTTTGCACTTGACTTCAAACTGGGTGCCATGATCAACTCTCCAGCTGCCACATGCATATTCAGTCAGGGTCTCACAGAGATGGATGACTGGTGCCTGAGCCATGGCCTACAGCTAAATGCCATTAGTTGCATAGTCATCCCCTTTGGGAGTAACAACATGCCCACACATTACCACATAGGTAGTACTCCATTACATACGGTAGGAGTTGTTAGGGGTTTGGGGACATCACTTGTTCGTACTGTCACCTTTAACATTCACGTTGCCAAGGTGGTTGGACACACCTTCTATGTGTGCCACCTTATCCCATATGGCTTCACATCTAGATCGAGTGAGGTCATTGTGCCGCTATACTCATCACATCCATGCTTGGTTACAATGCCACATTTGGGGTGTACCTTACCTGACACCTGCAGCAACTGTACTGGCCATGGACGGCCCTTACCAAGCAGATCTAGGGACTCACACAGATGCCCTGCATAGTTCAGATGCAGTAACTCCAGCTCTACTCAGTCACTTACCACCTACTCAGATATGATGTGTGCCTGTTGTTTACAGCTATACCCAAACCAGAATTACTGGACATGCTCCACCTCAGGATATCCAACTCCCTTGGAGCTACACACTGCAGGGACGTATACCTCAACACAGATGTTAATAGGACATTGTGGAGGGACAGATTCTTATCCCAGAGGCTCCACTCTCTACAGAATGTAATCCCAGTTTCACATAGGCAGAGCCACCCACTGACCACCTACTGGACACATCTTGATGACTGTATGGGTGATTGCATATTTACCCCTGGGATATCTTCTGTGTCCCTGCTAGACAGAGGCACACTAGCATAAATGTACATGGGCTATCTTGTGTGACCTACTATTCACACACACAGTGTAGTAATCTGACAGGGTTGCGAATGCCAAACACACTCTGGCTAGGCTTGCACATGCCCTAGGGCAGACAGCCTAGTATTGACCTCTGAACCTATGCTAATGTTCAAGATGCACAATGTTTATTGCTGATACTGTTTGCAGGTCTTTATCATCTTTGCTTTACCAGTTTCCATGAAGAACTTCAGTATCTGCAGAACATATTTGATTATGACAGGGTTCCACTATATTATAGATGTGTCTGTTGTCATATAACTGTGTGCACAGGGTGGATTGCTGTATAGTGACAGGCTCCTGGGTTAACACATGCAACTGCCAGATATGCGTGGCCCACTGCTGTACTCAGACATGGCCTAAGTGTGTGAGCATGCCCAGTTCTGACATTACATGTTTTGTTGCCTGACATTTGTCTCATTTATTCAAGTGTGTGAGCATGCCCAGTGTGACCCTTCAGTATGTTGCTATCTGAGGTCCACTACATTTGCTGATGTGTGCGAACATGACCAATATTAACATTTATACTGTGTGTGTGTTGGAAGTCAGGTTCTGTTCTCACTGCAGGACTCACCTTTGTGTCATAACTCAACAAGGATTATGTTGTGCCTGCAGGGTTTCCATGGAATACTTTGCATAGACTTATCAACATTCCGTCATACAGGTGAACCACTGCAATACTGCCATGGTTTAGTGGTCCAGTGCTTTGGCTGTAGTGCACAGTATCCTGGGTTCGAAGCCCATCACTTTATATTTTCATACTGAGCAGACCACACTGCTTAAGGGCCTGTTAAGCAAATATGAGCATGTTGGCTTTTGTTCAGCTATGACCTACTTAAACCAGGCTTGTCTGACATTGCTCAATATTCACCAACATTGCTGGACGTTGCCCAATATTACTGAACATTGACCACAGTTGTACTAGTTGGTGTGTGTGATTTTGTTTGCATATACTACATGGTGGTAATTGCTGTTTAGCACTGCTTTATATTGCTTAACACATGGCATTCATGCCTTAGGTGGGGCTGCAGGGCTGCCTATGTCGGATGCACATACTACACTCCCTGCACATGTTTGGAAGTAGGTAGTGTCAACTTAGGCATCCCTTTTACTTTATGTGCGAGTCAGAGAGGGGTATAATTTCCAGAGTTCCTACTGAGCCAGTGTATGTGCTATGCGTTGCCTCTTTGCCAAGGCCAAAGCATACTGGGCACGCCTCCTTCTGCCTACTGGGGCAGGCTCAGGTTGTTCCTCCTCCGAGTCATGCTCTGCCTGTGATGGCCTTGGCAATGGTGGGGGGCTGTTTGGCCCAGGCCTATGCTGGTCCTGCTGCAGCTGTTTTCGCAGGATCATATTATGTAGCATAGCACATACCATGACAATTTGGGTACATGTAGTTGGTGAGTACTGCAAGGCTCCACCAGATGTGTCCAGGCACTGGAACCATGACTTGAGCAGCCCAAACACACGCTCTATTACATTACGTGTTTGTGCGTGTGCCTCATTATGGCGTTCCTGTTCAGGTGTGTGTGCATTTCTGATGGGTGTCATCAGCCACGGCTCCAGTGCATAGCTCGCATCCCCCACTAGGTGACCATGTGGGATGTCCCCATTGGCAAATGTCTGGTACAGCTGCGTCAGATGCCAGATATGGGAACCATAGTAGCTTCCAGGGCAGCCTGCACACACATTCAGTATTATGCCCTGGGCATCACACATGACCTGGCAGTTGATGGAGGGGAAGCCCTTGCGGTTGAAGTAGACCCTATCCCGCTCGCCGGCTGGTGCTTTGATGCATATGTGCGTGCAGTCTATTGCACCCACTACCTTAGGGTATTCCGCTATTTGCTGGAAGAGATGCATATTGCTGGCCAATACCTCACGGGAATTGGGGAAATATACATGATCACCGACATGTGCTGACATGGCTTCCAGGAACTGGTGTAGTACCCTGGATGCTGATGCCTGTGATATCCCTATCATATCACCAGTTGGTCTCTGGAAGGTACCTGTTGCTAATATTCTTAGGCCAACACATACCTTGGTTTCCACTGTGATGGGTTCCCCTCTGTTGGTTCTGTGTGTGAGGCGTGGTCTGCACAGCTCAACAATTTGCTGCAGGAGGTCTCTGTCCACTCTATAGCCCACTATCTCCAGCTCATGTAGCCCCTGGTAGGTTACCCTGGGCCTGTACACTCTTCTCCGTCTCCTCACTGTGGGTTGTCCAGCAGCATTTCCATTGTCACCACCCTCAGCATGTTGCATATGTCACCTTATAACAGCAATGGCAGCCCCTAACATTTCTTTGTCTCAGTAAAGCTTTTTCAGTTTTCATTTCTATTAGCTTACTGCAGTGTCTGTTGTGAGAAACATACTGGACTGTTGTTTGCAGACTTTTAAGTGCTAGGCTGGGCTGGGCTAGTGTACTGCCTGTGTAATTGCCTGATTCTGATTGTTTTCACCTGCTAGCTCTGCTAGTACTCCCTGGTAGCTTCCTACTATTTGTTGTGCTTCCTTTTTCCTTTCTGTTTCCTCAGGGGGGGGAGCGCTGCGCACACAAACACGCTCACAGCAGCTAACACGCACGCACATATGCTTACACAGACAAAATCTTGCTTATTCGGGTTAAAATGCGTGCACACCAGTGCAAACGCGCTTACAACTCTTTAAATAGCCTTCTACATGCTTACTCCAGATTAAATGTGCGCACTCACGCTTACACGCGTGCACTCTGTCTTACTTGGGGTTACAGGCGTGCACACGCACGCATGCATACTCAGCAAGAAACGTTGGTGTTATCCATGGTATACACCTTGCATTTCTTGGCTTTCCCTAGTCTACCTGTTGACACATCTCTTTCCATGATGTGTGAATGACAGCTGACACATGCCACTCTGCTCCAATGAGCTTCACTTCTTTCATACATACCCCCCTCGTGATGTCACCTATCTTCTACTCTGTTACTCCCCATATCCTGCTCCTACACTCCACTGACTGTGCTCATTTGCTATGTAAACTAGCGATTCACTATCCTAACACTCATTTACATAGGATTGCCTACTAATGCTTGGTTACATGTCTTAGACTGAGCTTCCTCCCTTAGCAACCTCTACTCGGTGGCCATGTTGTCTTCAGCCTGCCATTCCCTTGCATTGTACATTAACAATTTCAATAAAATACACATTTGTGGGTTTTAATTTTTAGTATTCTGGGTTTTAGAGCACAGCCCATTTGTGCGGCGCTGCGCTACGCTTAAACATCGGAAATCGGTGAAAAAAAAATTATTTTTATTTTAATGTTGCATCAGGGAACATTTCCAATGGCCATATACTTGGCCATTGGCATGCTTCCTGCACTGGATGCAACCTTTATTTGGAGCTGTCACGGCTCCGTTTTGCTATTTGCAGAATGGTACTCAGTTGTCAACTGAGTACATTTCTGTAAATAACACTGCTCTTACTCGGACAGGTTTGGGTTTCCTGAATCGCAAATCTACCGCATTTGCATGCCTTTCGCCTGCAATTGAGGTGATTTGCATGTCCCAGCCCTGTCCGTGTAAGAGCCGTTTTAGGAGCTCTCTTACACGTCCCTACAGGCTGTTCCTGGATCGCTCGTCGGACATGATGGCTGCATGGAGTCTTATTCTACTCTAAGACTCCATGCAAGCCTTCGTGAATCTGGTCCTGTGTGTACGTGTGTGTACGTGTGTGTATGTGTGTGTGTGTGTGTGTGTGTGTGTGTGTGTCTGTATATATATATATATATATATATATATACATATATATATATATATATATATATATATATATACATATATGTACAGATATATAAATGTGTTTACATACTGTATAACTGTGTGTGTGTGTGTGTGTGTGTGTGTCTGTGTGTGTGTGTGTGTGTGTGTGTATCTATATATATATATATCTATATATATATATATATATATATATATATATATATGTACAGATATATAAATGTGTTTACATACTGTGTGTGTGTGTGTGTGTGTGTGTGTGTGTGTGTGTGTGTGTGTGTGTGAGACTGATCACATGTATAAAATATTTAATCTATGTATGTGTGAATGTGTTTTATACATATTGCATATGCTTTTTTTTAAAATTATGTCCGTAACCTTAGGGGAAAAACTCAGCAATGTGCCGAGTTAATCATGAACAGCAACACTTACACCCAGACTAAAACTATAGCAAACTTGCTGGCTGACAAGTTCATTTCAAACTTCTTCATCCATCACCTCCTTTCACACCCAAAAAAATACTTGCAACCATCCCCCTATCAGTCCTTAAGAGGGAACAGGTCCTTACTGTGCTCATTAAAGCCAAAACACAGTCCCTGTGGGTCCAAACAACATTTCAGGATGCTTCTTAAATAGCTTAAAATGGAATTTATCAGGGTCACTAGAAACCCTCTTTAACCACAACCTCCAGATGGGCATTGTCCCAGAGGAATGGAGGACTGCCACAGTCATCCCTTTGCACAAGGGGGGCCCATCCACTGGCCCAGGGAAATACAGGCCCATAAGCTTGACCAGACTTATCTGCAAGATCATGGATAGAGTTATCATGGACCTGATCAATAACAACATAGGAACTCTCCACACAGTTTATCAGATTCAATTTGTCTTTGCCAAAGGGAGGTCTTACCTGCTCAATCTGGTGGACATCTTTGAGAAAGTCACCGGGCCATGGATGAAGGTAAAATAGTACACACCACTTATCTAGACCTGGACAAATTTTTTGACACAATCCCTCACTTGGGGATCATAGATAAACTTACTGAGTTAGGCATAAAACCCTACATCTTCAGATGGATAGTCAATTGGCTCACTGACAGGACACGTCTGGATATGTGAATCCACTTTGATAAGAAACCTGTTTCTAGCGATGTCCCACAGGGCTCAGTGTTGGGACCCTTTCTGTTTGGTATATACTTCTCTGAAGTGAAGGACAGTGTTGGGGGCCTCTGGCTCACAAAGGTGGCTGATGACTGTAAGCTAGGAGCAATCACTGTATCCCCAAACAATGTTGACATCCTACAAACAGGCATAAAAATGACCAACAACTGGTGCCAAAACCATGGTCTGAGACTAAATGCTAAAAAATGCATAATCATACCCTTTGGTAAATCAGCTATCCCTGCAAATTATAATGTTGATAGCACATCACATAAAGTAGACCCAGTGATGAGGGACCTAGGAACACAGAGAGATAGTAACCTAAACTTTGACCACCAGGTAGCTACAGTAGTCAGGAAATCCTTCTCTGTGGCTCAACTTATAAGTAAAGGCATGGCATCAAGATAAGAGGAAGTCATAGTTCAATTCAACTTGGCCCTCATCAGGTCCATAATTGAGTACAGTGATCCCTTCTGGATATACCTAACCAGGCACTTACATCCGAGAGGCCCTAGCGGTTTCCCACTAAAAATACAAAGTGTATGACACATGTCTTATGCAGACCGACTAAAGGCCCTATCTGTTTACTAAGTCTGATATCATTTATTAAGAGGGGATCTATGCCTGACCCACAAGGAATTTTCTGTTCCAGCCCTGATAAAAATGGTATATATTTGCAAGAAAAATTATTGGTAGGTTACGTGTTCCATAGACCTGAACCTTATTTGTGACTCTAACAGAACTTGCTGGAGAGACAGATTTGTATCCCCACAGACTAACTTCTCTATGGAATAAAATTCCTGCCTTCATAAGACAAAGCCCGTCCCTCAATCTCTTCAAAAATAATTTGGATAAATTCACTCTCAGGTTGCTGCCTATGTCTCTTATGGACAGAGGAAGTCTGTAAAATGACTCAGTGCTCCATCGCACAAACATCCACTACCTTGATACTACCTCATCTGATAGCTGGGGAATTAAGATATAGTATTGCCATATCCTGGGTATTATTGACTAAGCTTGTAAAGGCTCTTGTGCCATTAGCCTAGTAATCACCTATGAACCTATATATATATATATATATATATATATATATATATATATATATATATATATATATATATATATATATATATATATATTTTATATTTTGATATATGCTTGTAAGTGTGTGTGTGTGTGTGTGTGTGTGTGTGTGTGTGTATGTGTACATATACACGCATACAGATACATACATATGTACATACACAGACACAAAACACATCTGTCGATCAATACAAAATATAACATATAAAACATATAACCCTAGCCACTCATACACAATATATATATTATTGCAGCTGACTCTGGCTAATGCACATCTTATTGACAGAGTAAACAGTCTTATTGACAGAATAAACAGCTGTTAATTTAAATCAAAAGTCTCTTTTGTTGACCTGGTCTCATTGACTTTCATTTCTTGTGTGTTGTTTGTCCTTGGCTGCTGGTAACTGGGATTTTTTTACTAAGAATGCTTTCAGGGATCCCAAAGGCTTTGTTATTAGTAGTTGGTGTGTGTGTGTGTGTGTGTGTGTGTGTGTGTGTGTGTGTGTGTGTGTGTGTGTGCGCGCCTGCATGCGATAGAGAAATTGTTTGTGCTAGGGCTACAGTTATGGCTAGGTAAAGTGATAGTATGTTTATTTTGAGGTCACTATCCAGGGCCATCCCAGCACAGATAAATACTACAGATCAATATTTTGCACAGATCCATGCTACAAGATTGATATTTAGTACTTTTAATAAGTTATCTTATGGTGCTGCTGCTATATTACTGAATTGCTTGTTGTATTTCTGCACTTTATCATTGTACTACTGTATTTCACTGATCATAACTGCTGGTTTTCTGCACTGTAGCTATCTTGTTAAGTGTTTACTGGTTAATTTGTTGCTTGCTCTGCAGTTTCTGTACTTTACACTAACCCTTTTGTGATTTTACATTAAGAAAGGTTATGCCTGCAGTCCAGTGGTAGCAGGGGGTAGTTTGGTCTGTTCTGAGCTTGGGAATCACAGAGGAAGATTTCAAGCATGTTTTAGTGATTGACTAGTGGGCTATTTTGTCTGCATAGTCAGTTTCTGTACTTGCATAAAGTCACTGACTATTGAGTGTTTTGCTTCTATCCAGTGCCATTCTAGCACAGATAAGACCACAGACTGATATTTTGCACTTTTCTTAACTTATCTAAGTATGATGCTGCTATATTGCTGAATTATTTATTGTATTTCTGCCCTTTAGTATTGTAAAGTGCCACTGTATTTCACTGATCTTAACTGCTGGTTTTCTGCACTGTCGATGTCTTGTTCAATAATATGTTTGCTGGTTAATTTGTTGCCTGTTCTGTAGTTTCTGCATTGTGGGCTCACTTCTGTGTGATTTTACATTAAGAAAGGTTAGGTCTGTACTCAAATAGCAATAGAAGGTAGCTTGGTTTGTTAGGAGCTTGAGAATCACAGAGGAAGGCTTCAATTATTTTTCTTGACTGGATAGTAGGATGTTTTGCCTGATAAGTCAGTTTCTGTACCTGTATGAAATTGTAGTGTTTGTGAGAATCTGCTCATTGCACAGTGATGGTTATTCACTATATGGAAGTGCATAGAATCTCAATAAAAACACCCATAAGAGGTCTGAATATGTAGTTGCCCAATGAAAACCAGATGTGTGCGAAGGAGAGCATTGCTCCACAAGATTAGACTAAGTTTGCAATTATTACCCAACTAGCATCTAAACAAATGTGTTATATACTCATGTAATTCTCATATACAGTGTTTAAACACAAGAGGAGCACAAAAACAAGTTTGCCAATGATCACAGCCTTAAATATACTCCAGGTAATGCTTTAGTTGAAGCCCACTATATAAATACCCGAAAACCATGGATCCTGACTTTCTTCCTGCCTATATAGCCAGCTCGATAGATTTGGGCATACTGAGACAACGTAGAAATTGTCTCATGCTCTATGACAACCACTTAATTCTTGAAAAATCTGATACAGTATGTGAGAGATGTAAGCACAGATTGTCTCTGGAGGTAATGCTCTGACATAAAACCACTACAAATATCAAACATTTTGTCAAAAGCACACAACAATGTATATCACCTGCTAAACACGCCACATGACAAACACATAGATCCGCATATGCTGAGACCCATAAAAGTAAGCTTTCCAAACCTCAGAGGCCTTTCAGACACAGAAATTATGATAACTATCCTTATGATAGAAAGATAGAAATTATGATAACTATCCTCTGCAACCCGAAAAACACACTGCCTCAGCAATGCCCACCAAGATGCATTCACCTCAACTCACAGTGTCTTATCATCTAAACCCATAAGGCAGATAATCCAACAATCCAATCTCTTTGCCATAGGAAACTTGATTATGATTCATACAAGTATACACTCACCAGGCTGAACAAAGAAAGGGTTATGGTCAGTTGCCTCCAAGGAAAATGCCACAGTGTGAACAGAAGATGATTGACTTTAATAACTGGCTTAGTTTTTGGTGTAATTAAAATGGGGTGCAATATATGTCAGTCTGGGAGGATATGGTTGATAGATCATGCTGCTTTGCCAGGGAGGGTCTGCATCTGTCCCCGCTGGGCTTCCAATTATTGGTTAATACTTTGTCTACTCCCATACTACCCTTTTTGGCATTTCCAGCCTGATAAACCATCCAACATAACTAAACCAATCCTTGATGATCTAAAAGTTGTTGTTGTTGTTGTGTCTTTTGGCTTTTCCCGGTTAGGGGTCGCCACAGCGGAACTCTGGTCTGCTAATAATTGGCAGTGGATTTTTAAGTGCTGAGTTGCTGGCCCTGACGCGCAACCTTCAACGGAGGTACGCCCATTCATGCATGTCTCCACACAGAAGACGCTCTAACTGAGAATCGAACAGGACAACATCTTCCTGTGAGGTGACAATGCTACCGCAGCACCACCACCACAGTGCTTAATGCCTAGAGTCTAAAAAAAAAACTCTATTTCTTGCAAGCTCTCCTCAATTTGGAGAATGTAGATGTCTGTGAAGTTACTGAGATGTGGCTTAAAGCAGCAGAGAGCACTCCTGCAGTGCAGGTCTATAATGACTTCCAACATTTAGACATGCTATCACACAAAAAGGGACACAAGGTGGGCATGTTTTCATTTACATAAAAAACAATGACACCTCAAGGCTGGTCAAGCAGTATGATGCCCTTGAGTTTCAGCACATACAACTTACCATAAGCAAAGTCTCATACTATATCCTTGCATGCTACAGGACTGCCACTATGATCCAAGAAATCCAGACCACTTACTTAAATGAACTGGAGTCACAAGCTATTCTACCCAATGCCATACTTATGGGTGACTTCAATTACCGTTCTATAAACTGGGAAACTTGTATGACCCCAAACAGACCCCAAATGTGCAAGCTCAAAGATTCCTGGACTTTGTCAGTTAGAATGCCCTGGATCAGCTAGTTTGTACTACAACTAGTGGTGCAAACATTGACCTGGTCCTTACAAAGATGGGGGAATGTTGCACCCCCTCCCAAGTGTGACATCCTCAATGGTTAGGTTGCACCACAAAGCTGTCTCCTTTGAAATAAAAATAAAGCTTGAGACACTGCCTAACCTTGAAACTTTTAGGAATTATTCCAAAGCAAACGTCCTGCTTTTAAGTGACACCCTGGCAAAATGTCTACCCCTCCAAATCCAGGGAATACCAGTGCCTATGCGGAGTCATTCACAAAGTCCCTGTACAACTATGTATCCATATGCATAGCAGTACTCATACCAACCCAAAAAAGCACAGGACAAGCTCAAAAAACAATGCTACACTGGTGGAATCTCAGCATAATAAGGTTGTATAACAAAAAAAAAAGAAAGTTGTGTCCAAAAACAGGAAGTGCAGTGTGCAGCAAGGCAAGAACTTCCTCATTAAATATGATAACCAACTCAGAGAACTAATAGTCAAATTTGAGGTAAAAGTGGCCTCCCAGGCTAAGGACAATCATAAGGCATTCTTTAGCTATGTCTGCAACCTCAATGAAAATACACAACAATGTGCCATACTAACTGTAAATGGAGCCACCTGCACTGAGCCAGAGGATATAGTTAATCTATTGACTGATAAGTTCAACTCCAAGTTTACCTATTTTCACCACCAGACACCTCTCAAGAAATACCCCCAACAATAACAACCTCAATTATCACTAGAGATAACAGGTCCAAAATGCACTCTCCAAGACCAAAACACTGCATCCATGGAACTCAGTAATATTACAGGTTGCCTCCTTAATAGCATGAAACATGATCTATTCAGCTGGAGCCCCCAAACAGGCTTCATGCTGAATGAATGGAGGACTACAACTCTTATCCCTCTGTACAAAGGTGGGACATCCATGGTCCCAGGAAGGTATAGACCCATAATAGGATCATAGGATCATAGGAAGTTACTAGACTATTGGCCCTGAGGCCCTTATAAGCCTAGCCAAGAGTTTAACCCATGTTTAGACAAGTCAGCACCCAATGCCCCTGTCCAGCAGGGACACAGGTAGAATCCCAGGGGTGTATTTTCTATTTCCAATCCAGTTATCCAGGTTGAGCTTAAAAAGGGTAATGAGGTACTCTGCTTGACGTGGTGAGGGAGTCTATTCCACAGATGGGGGAGTCTCTGGGCAGAAATCTGTCCTGCCAACAAGTCCTATTGATGTCACAGACCAGATTGAGGTCTCGCGTGTGGGTTACTTGAGTGGAGGTTGACTTGTAAATATGCAGCAGTCCCATCAAGGCGGTGTCTGCGATTGGTTTGTATGCCAGACAGAGGTCACCTCTGAGGAGTCTGTATGAAACTGAGAAGAGGGACAGGGCTTTTAGCCTATCTGTGTAGGGTATATGTTTGAGGCCCTGAATGCTCCTGGTGAGGAACCTATGTGGTCTCTCCAGCTGCTGCATGTGCTTTGTGAGGTACATGCAGATGGGGATGTTGTACTCCATAATTGTCCTTATAAGGGAAGAATACAGGGATGTTATGATCTCCTTGTCCCTGGATGTGATACTGGTACTTATGAGGTGGGCCATGTAGAAAGCTTTCCATACAACAGAAGCAACATGGTGATCAAAAGTCAGGTTGCTATCAACCTGGGTGCCCAAATCCTTCATGACTGATTGCGTGCTTAGGACATTGTTATTAATGTGATAATATGCGGGGACGCCACTCTCCCCAAAGGGAATGATGATGCATTTTTTCGCATTCAGCTTGAGGCAATGTTTCTTGCACCATTCATTTGTTTGGGTGAGACCCTCTTGGAGGATGTCCATATCACTTGGGGAATTGATGACTGCACACCGTTTGCAGTCATTTGCAAACTTGGTCAGCCATAGCCCACTGGTTTTGACCTGCACTTCAGAGAAGTATATCCCAAATAACAAAAACCCCAAGACTGATCCCTGGGGTAAGCAGCTCATTATGGGTCTACTGCTTGAGGTGGCTTCCCCTATTTTGATTAGGTGGGCTCTATCAGTGAGCCTGTTTGCTACCCATCTGGTAACATATGGATTGATGCCTAGTTAAGAGAGTTTGTCTATTATGCCTGAGTGAAGAATAGTGTTGAAGGCTTTAGCCAGGCAAGGTAGGTTGTGTGCATTGTCTTCCCCTTGTCCATGGCTTTGGTGAGTATCTCAAAGAAGTTAACCGATTTAACAGACATGACCTCCCTTGACAAAATAGAAAAAAATTATGACCAGCACACAGTGTTGTACTAATAGAATATATCTCTCTTTATTATGCCAAAAGCACATAAAAAGGCAGAAAGCCTACAATCCACAATCCAAACCTGTTTTGGCTCAAATATCAAGCCTTCATCAGTGAAAAAAGGAGAACAAAAAACTGCCTGCCTTATAAAGAAAACACCTGTCAATCATCATTACAATCAATTGAAAAACTACAAATACTCATTCAAACCAGGGGGAAGCAAGCCACCCAAATTAATAATCCATCTTTTCTCCAATTTATTAAGTGTGTCATGCCAACCAGAAACTCATGTTCTATTACCTTGGATTTTATCAATAATAGTAAAATTAAAAGTAGCACTAGAATGTTTCAATGTATGTTTATATAGAGCATTGTTAGCTCGTTGGTGCCTAATATCAGATAAGTGTTCTGCAATTCTAAACTTGACAAGCCTAGATGTCTTCCCCACATAGAATGCAGAACAGCTACATGTAGCTAAGTAAATGACCCAATCAGACTGGCAATTGACAAAAACAGAAATATTGTAAACCATACCAGTATTGCAGCTGCTGAAGCTCTTAGTTTTATTAATCTTAACACAGTATACACAATGGCCACAAGGGAAGCAACCACTAAGACGGTCACCTAATAGTGTTCTCTGGATATTGGCCCCTAAGGGATAATGCCCCTTCTTATAATGATTGGAAAGGGCACCCAAGTTCCTACCTTTCCTAAAAGAAAACTCGCACTTATGACCAATAAAAGTAGATAGTCGTTCATCAGCCAGGAGAATGTTCCAATTGTGTTGTACACTATTGATAAGTCTAGCAGTGCTGTGACAATAAGTAGTGGTTAAACGCAATACTGAAGTATTGATGGGGTCAACCTTATTATAATTCAGCAATTGTTCCCGCTGCATAGAATCAACCAAATTCCTCACAGTCAATACCTGCCCTAGTTTATAACCCCTTTGAATGAACCTAGCAGTAAGATCATACCGATATGTCAAATAAGATGAGTTATCTGAACAGATGCATGTTTAACCCTCATATACTGAGACTTAGGTATGTTTCGACATATGTAAGGTGGATGATAGCTGGTGGCATGGAGGTAGGACTTGTACTGGGGGAATTTTCGATGGACTACAGTTTTTAAGGTGCTATCAAAATTCTTAATGACCAACACGTCCAAGAAAATCATTTCATCTTTACTATAATTGACCGTGAAATAAATTCCCCACTTATTTGAATTAAGATAATCAACAAACTCCTGAAGATACATAAAACCCGACCTCCAGACCAACCAGCAATCATCCAAAAAAAGCCTCCATATGTCCATGTCCTGCAGAAAAATGTTATGATTAGAATCGTAAGTTA
Source organism: Protopterus annectens (assembly GCF_019279795.1). Taxonomy (NCBI): domain Eukaryota; kingdom Metazoa; phylum Chordata; order Ceratodontiformes; family Protopteridae; genus Protopterus; species Protopterus annectens. Next base: position 33,272,999 of record NC_056751.1, on the reverse strand, counting down.
ATTGAAGTTCTAGATAAGCCATAAATAAATCAGCATATATCAGGGCAAAAGAAGCACCCATAGCTGTTCCTCTAATCTGTAAATAGATGGTATCCTGATACAAAAAAAACATTTTTCATCAGGACATGTTCAGTCAACTCAAGTAAAAAGGTGTTAAAACTTGGTGTATATAGTTCAGAAAACTCCAACCAGCATTTCAAAGCCTCAAAACCGGCACAATGGGGGATGTTCGTATATAATGATAATACATCAAGGCTACACAATAACCAATCAGGTTCCAGTTGTGAGCCAAAAACAATCTGTAGGAATTTGGTTGTATCCTGAATCCTAGATCTAATAAGTGGGAGCAAAGGTTTTGACAAAGCCAAACTGTGTAGTGTCAAGTGTGTGGAGGTTGCCAATGTCCTTGTTAATCAGGTCCATGATAATCCATTCCATGGCCTTGCAGATCAGGCTAGTTAGGCTGATAGTGTATAATTTCCCAGATCGGTGGATGCTCCACCATTGTGTAAAGGTATAACAGTGGCTGTCCTCCACTTGGCTGGGACAAAGCCAGTACTCAGGCTTTGATTGAATAGGGTGCCTAATGGTGCTGCAAGCTCATGCCTGAGTTCATGTAGAATGCAGCCTGGGATGTTATCAGGTCCCATGCAGGCTGTATTTTTTGCCTTTGAGAGGGCAGTGATGACCTGTTTCCTAGAGATAAGAGGAGGGGGCAGGTACTGGGGATGTTCTGATTTACTGATGGGGGGACAGAGGAGTGAAGTTTTTGCTGAATCTCTAGCCAGTAGGTTGTATATATCTCCAGCATTTGTGAATGTGGTGTTCTTGACCACCAGTTCTGAACAGATCTTTGTGACTGCAGACATATGTGAAGAAGGCCTTATAATTGTTTCTAGTAGATGTGGCCAATTTGGACTCAAAGCTGGTTTTAGAGTATTTCACTAGTGCTCTTATTTGCTTGTTCAGTCTAAGGAGATATTGCTTCTAATTGGGCACCTGCTCCTTCTTGGTCCAGGACAGAAACTTTTTCCTTTTGTTATATAGTTTATTTATTGCAGATGTCCACCAGATAGGCTTACTCTTCCTTGCAGAGGCTGATTTTGTCCTGTCGGTTGTTCCTGATTCAATGCATCTATATACATGCTCGTATAGCACCTTGGTGTAGATGTGGACATTGATGCCAGTTCCTACAGAGTGGGAGGGGGCTGTAAAGCTGTTTATATCATCCCTCAGGAGGTTGTAATCAGCTTGGCAGACTTTTTTTTGTTTGACCCTAGCTAGAGAGAGGGGGTCAGGGGAGAAGGTGACTTTGAAAGTGGCAGCTTTATGATCGGATCTTACCAGGGAGGATGATACTGTAGGGGTGCTGCAGTGGTTACTCATGTTGGTTAATACCTAGTCCAAGATATTATCACCTCTTTTGGGGGTATCGACTAGCTGTTCCAAGGCATTTGCACTGATTAAATCGAGGAATCTCTAGGCATTTGTGCTCTGGCATGAGTAGTTTTTCCAATCTATGGATTGGTAGTTAAAGTTACCCAGCATCAGGGTAAAGGGTTGAATCTTGATAGAATCAAAGAGGTCCAGATATGCGGAGTGGGCATCTTGAGTCAAATTTGGGGGCCTGTATCTAGCTATGATTTGAATATGGGTCTTGTCAATGGTTAACTGCACCTGGAGTGTCTCCTGTGCGTCATACTGTTTGACCAACCTGGAGATGTGTGTGTCTTTAAGAAATATATATTGAAACTCCTCCTCCTTTGGCTTTCCTGCCCACAGTTTGGGGTCTGAAAGTATGATGAGAAACCAGGTAAGGCTGGGGTGCTCTCCGCAGCTTTGAATCAGGTTTCTGTGACTGCACAAATGTCAGCATCTTCCAGGGTTAAGAATGCTTGCAATGAGTTCAGTTTCATATTTAGATGCCTAGCATTTAGCAGCATGACCTTAATTTGTGTTTTGTTGAAATTTTTGTGTTGGTAGTATCGACCTCATGACTTTTCCTAAAAAAGGCACTATGGGGTATGCAAGAGCCTTTGCTCAAAGCCTGAAGCCCAAGTGAGACAGATGCAGGCCATCTCTAGCAAAGCATCATGGTCTGTCAATCATATCTTCCCAGGCTGTCAGATACTGGATCCCCCTGGAATGACACCAGAAAATAAGCTAATTGTTAAAAGTCAATCATTTTCTGTTTGTATTGAGGCATCATTCTGGGTGATGGTAGAATGCTGCTTAAGGCTAGGGACATACCTGCCTAGGACACATATTCAGCAAGCTCAATCATGTCTCTCTTCATATAGTCCAGGGAGGTACATTTCAACGTGTTCACGCCAATATGGACTATAACAGAGTCATAACAGTACCTGTTGTTGAGAGACTTGAGTACATGTGTGATATGGCAGATTCTGGCACCTGACAAACAGCTAACCATGAGTTTCTCCTTATCCAGCCTGGTGAGAGGCACATCTGTGTGTCTCACAATGGAGTCTCCCATGACTAATATGTTAGGTTTATGGTTAAGCTTTAGTGGTTGTGAGACACAGGTGTGTGGACTATGCGTGGTATGTGGTGTGGAGGGTTGTGGAGTTCATGTGTGTTTTTGCCTGTGAGGTCTCCTTTATTTGAGTTTTTTTTTTTTTTGAAAAGCTCCACATGT
>NC_056751.1:32857843-32885343 GCF_019279795.1 Protopterus annectens | reverse complement strand
TGATACCATCCTGACATTGTACAGGTGGGATGGATTACTGTTAACTTCTTGTGGCTATGTTGTGTAGGGTCCTGGGTATGGGATTTGCAAGTGTTAGAATTGTATTGCAAGGCAGATCTGTTTGGCTGTGGGGAGGGGATGATATCAATAATTATAAGAGGTACTTAGATTGGACCCCCTCACCCCCATTAACGGTGTCTTTGGTCATATATGTATTTGTTGTGTTCTTATATATATATATATATATATATATATATATATATATATATATATATATATATATATATATATATACATATACATCTACATATATAAATACATATCCTGTACTGTTGAATGACTGTACTGCATGATATGTTTGAGAAAACATCAGAGTTATTTTTATCTGTTATAGCTTAGTGGTAAATCACTTTGGCTATGGTGTGCAGGGTTCTGGGTTTGGGACTTGCAAAGGCTGATTATTTTGTTACTGGGCAGAGCAAGGGCTGTTGGATACAGAGTGATTAAGGCACTTTTAAGCAGTTGTAAGCGGGTTTGCGCAATGGTAAACAATGCTAACTTCAAGTTAAATATTTTACACTCAGTTAGCCTCTAAATTGCTTATTCTATGTAGGCATTGCTTACCCCCATGCAAACAGGATTAAACCCACTTACTGTTGCTTAAAAGTGCTTACTCCTGCTTACCCCCATGCTAATTTCTTTAAAAGAAAAGAAAAAGGGCTGACAGGAAAGTGGTGAAAAGGGGCACAAAGAGGGAAAGACAGTAGGGAAAATAGCTAGGGATGTGCAGGACAGGTGTAGGGAAGGTCCATAGCTGCCAATTTCTTCTACAGCAACAGCTGTGCATATACACTGATTTGGAGGTAGATTTGGACACTCATACCCCTGAGAGAGGGGTGAGGGCAACAATAATATGTTGTGAAGCCAATTAGACCAGATTACATGTGTCGAGTGGACATGTGTGCAAAATGGACAGCTATCTATCGAGCTAAATTTTGTTTTTGGGAATAGATTGCCCTTTTTTTTAAGGTGAAAGTGGGATGTTGGGGAGGGACAGTAGGAATATTTGGGGAATTAAGTTGGGTAGGATGACAGATAAGACAAAAAAGACAACATACAGGAGAGGTATATGACACATTGTGGGGGGTAAACAACTTAGATGGGGAGGTGTGTTTGGAAGTCGGAAGCCTATGAGCCCCCAAATGGAAACAGTGGGACTGAGGTCCCCACCCATGGGTAGTCACCACTGCACTTTTGCAGCCCTGAAGGTGGCTGTGCTGGCTAGCAGGGGCAGGCTGACCCTCTAGATGCACCACATGCCCCTCAAGCTGGAGTAGCTGATCTTCAAACTCCCTGCGGAACTCGCTACGCACCAGACCCTGGAACTGATGACGGGTGACAGTTTCCACTCCATGCCCACTCCCAGTGGGGGTGAGCCCCATCCTCTGAGGTGGTTCCACCCGAAGGTGGTGCAGGGCCAGCAGACAAGGAGGTCCCGGGGTGGGCCCCAGACATGCTGGTGCCCGGTGCCATGGCCAGATGAGGTGGGAGAGGTGGGTCCGCTAGGACCGGCCTTCCCAAATGTGCTATGGTGTTTCAATATTAAAACATATGTGGGTTAGTAATCATCACCACATTTCAAGATTAGATATAACAGCATGCATAGATATTCCCATTAACCCAAAACACCAGATATGGAACAGTTGCATAGCAAACAGAACATATGCATATATGGAACCACAGTGGCCATTACAACAGCATGTAGGCACATTGATGGCAGCATCCCACCAATGTGGGAGTATTTCAACATGGCACATGCATAAAAACAAATTTCAATATTTATCAAACAATAAGACATATGTCCCAATAGTAGATTTTTTGCACACATACCCATTCAGTTGTGTATTTAGATTATTGTTGCAGATATGGTGAGGAGGAGAGAGATGTCAATTAACTTGTATATCCCAGTAGTTCTCAATACTTTCTTAGTCAGTGCTGTAATCTGTACCTTACAGCTATTATTACACTACCCTATGGCCTTAGTGTGGACAGTGGTATGTTTGTAGACAACTATATACATGAACTGTGTTTTACCTGCAGTATACACCTCTTACCTGGTATACCTGTGGAGGTATTGTTTGTTAACATTACTTGACTGTTTCCATGCATATTCCCAGAGTCCAGGTTGATGTTATGCACATACCTCTCAATCTCTTATTGCACACACTCTGGGCAAGTCTTGACAACATGCAGGTGAAACTGGGACATATTTTGACAATTGCCCTCATAAACCCTTGGTGAGGTGCTACAATGACAAATTTGTTTTCATATACATTTTCTTAATATATACAGGTCTGACAGTCAGTCATATGTCATTAAATGCTGCTGAGATCATCACACTGATTTGCCAGGTGGACAGGGTAACAGGCAGTGGATATGGGCCACTTATCTGGACATTCTGAACAAATATGTACTGTTAAGGGGTATGATTCTGCATACAGCTTATTACCACTCCCAGGATTCGAACCATGGCTGTGTCTGCTAAAAATAAAACAGTGAACATCACAGCAGAGTGTGCTATTTAGATATTGCTGTGTATCTTTTCACTTATTTCTGTCTATAAGTCTCCCATGGTTTTACAATCTGACCTTGTAATTAAAACACTCATACAGGGATTCCTAGACAGTTTTATTATGTAGCACAGTGTGGATGACAGTGATGAGTAATACATTATTATTCAGAGAAACTGCAACACTAACAATACCATACAATACCAGACTAAACAGTAGCAGTCCAGGATTTCAATCTTTTATTTGCAGGCACAGTTTTCTTATTTGTTAGACCTGTGGAGGGAATGTTTGTTAACACTACCTAAATGTTGCCACACATATTACCAGATTCCACGTTATTATTATGCACATATGTCTCACTCTGTTACTGCACACACTCTGGTCATAGCTTCACAATATAGGGGTAGAGATGGGACATACTTTGCATATTACTCTCATAGCATTTTGGTGAGTTGCTAGAGTGGCAGGTTTGTTCTTATAGATATATTTCTGAAGGTTATGATGTCTGACAATAAGTTGTATGTCATTATTTGCTGCCTAAACATCTGGGATCATCCCACTGATTTGCCAGTGGTCAGGGTGACAGGCAGGAAATGTAAGCCAATTATCTGAACTTTCTGACAAAATCTATAGAGTTGAGGGGTATGATTCTGCATACAGATTACTACCACTCCCAGGATTCGAACCATGGCTGTGTGTGCTAAAATACAGCAGTTTACGTCTCAGTCGACTGTGCTATTTGGAACACATTGTGTACGCTTTCACTGTTTTCTTTCTAAGTCTCTTTCAGTTGTACAATATGACCTTGTGATTGCAACAGTCATATACAGACATTCCTACACATTTTATTTATGTAGCACAATGTGGGTAACAGTGCTTAACACAACAGTACTATTAAGAGAGTGCAACACTACATTACCATATGATACCAAAGTAAACACAAGCAGTCCAGGAGTTAGACCTTTATTGCCAGACTGTTACACTTTTATTTACATACAACCTATATGAGACTCTTCCTGCCATATTGTCTGGTTTATCCAGTGCATCCCATACACAATACAGTTTTATACTGGCAATTAACTTTCTACTACATTTAGATTTATTTCTTATGACAGTACATGCAAGATTATTACTAACCTGCCTCATGATGCAGCTTCTGCAGCCTACAGGCATGGGCTTTCTGATTCACAGCCTGCTCTGCTGCCACTGTCAAAGACATAAGAGGAATATTTAGCCATACCTGTCCATAATTTACATGAGCTGGCAATTATTAAACAGGTAGTAGAATGAGTACTTACACACTGCTAGGACATCACCATGCCTAGCTTCCTGGATCCACTGATCCAAGAGCTCCATCTTCCTTCATTTCAGGTCGGTATAGTGATGCCTGACCTGCTCACCAGTTCAAGGGATGCCAGTGGCACTGGTGAGGTCGTGGGCGAGACGGTCCCAGGCTTCCACTTTATATTGGGAATCCTGGTACTGGCCCTGCAGCAGTCTCTCTTCATGGTCTTTTACCAGGAGTCCTGGCATGACCTTGGACTCCTGGATGCCCCAGTGCTGTGCCCTGAAGGGGTCTATATTAAAACTCTGAAAGGACTAAATAGCAAATGTATGTACATCGACACATACAGGTCTATGTACATACAGAGCGAAACACCTAAAGGGCGAAAACCAGAACGCCAAACATGTTTCATCATCAGAATGTGCCAAACAGATACACCCCCCCTACTTAAATATACCAACTCTGAGACTGCACTACAGTGGGGAAAATGATATATTTCCTTATCCCCACCACCAGGCTGCTGGCTAAGAAACATGTCCGGCGTTCCGGTTTTTGCCCTTTAGGTGTTTTGCTCTGTATGTACATCCATCTTAATGTGTTAATGTACATACATTCGCACTTCTGATCTTTCAGTCTAGCAATATAGAACTGCCAGGAAGCACGTTCCTTCTCTGACACCAGCCATAGTGCCAATAGGAGGAAGCTGCAACCAGTTATGAGATGTATTCCCACTTGTGCGGTTTAAATAGGGCCGATTTCCTGCACTTTGCCATGATTGGATGGTTTTGAAAATGCTAATCTATGAGCAAACCTGCTTACCTATAGTTGGCATTGCTTAAAGAGGTTTACCAATGGGCAAATCAATTTAGCTGGGCTATGCATTGCTTGCACCTAGTAAGCAGAGGTGTGCAATGCTTAGCGTTGCTTATTTTTAAATTTGCACACTATTTGCTGTTTGGCATTGATTTATCATTCATTATATGTTATATATTTGTTTAGTATCTGTGATTCATGTGTACATACACTGTATGGGGTACTTGTGTTTATTGGGGGATTTCACCACTTTATTACAATGAGACCTCACATCTGGACTTATTGCAGTACTCTAGTTCACATATATATGTTATGTAGTTGGTTATACAACATAAAACTGTTTATAGATTCCTTTCACTTGTAAATTGTGATTTTGCTATAGTGAGGATCTGTTTGGGTAAACCTCAATTTTATGTTGTGATGACTTACTGGTTAACTGCTGTGACTATAGTGTACAGCATCCTGGGTTCAAGACCTGCAAGGCCTGGTTATTTTGTTGCTGGGCAGAACAGGGGCTGTTGGATATAGAGTGATTAAGACACTTTTAAGCAGTTGTAAGCAGGTTTGCACGGGTTTGCTCGACGGTACGCAATGTTAACTTCTGGTTAAATATGCTTACAGAGAGTTGGCTTCAAAATTGCTTAACCTATGTGTGCATTGCTTACCCCCATGCAAACAGGCTTAAACCCGCTTACTACTGCTTAAAAGTGCTTACTCCTGCTTACCCTCGCACCAATTTAGAAAGAAATTAAACATGGGTCTTGGGAAAGTGGTAGATTTGGACACTTTATGAATTTATCATTCATTACACATTATAACTTTGTTTAGTATCCCTGATTCATGTGTACATATACTGTATGGGGCATTTGTGTTTATCTGTGGATTTTACCACATTACAATGACACCTCACATCTGCACTTAATTCAGTACTGCAGTTCACAAATACATGTTATTTAGCAGGTTATACAGCAAAAAAATGTTCAGATATTGCTTTCACATGGAAAATGGAGTTTACTACAGTGAGGACTGAACCGTGAATGACTGCTCGGAAAATGAATGCTCTGACCACTACACTATTGCAGTACTGTTTCCATTGAATGTATCTTGCTATTTATCTTCTTGTGCTGTTTAAGCTACAGTATGTGTAGCTAAGCAATGGACAAACCCATGCACCTATGGTTAAATTTAATCTGTTTGATAAAAAAATTTCTCTAGTGTTATGTTCCCTAGGAAGGGACAGATAACACTTATTGCTGTGGATTCCTGCATGCATCTGCACATTTGTCAGACATTCTAGCAACCCCCCCATACCTCTCAACCTCTTCATGCAAAACATCTGGACAAAGCTTGACTAAATGAGGTACAACTAGGGACATATTTTAAATATTGCTCTTATAAACTTAGGTAAGTTGCTAGAGCAACATGATTTGTTTTAATATAACGTTTCTGATGGATTTGGTGTCTGAAACTCAAATGTATGCCATTATTTAATGACTTAAATCCTGACATCATCCCAGTGATTTCCCAGGACAAATGGGGTACAGGCCAACTGTATGGGCAAAAAATCTGGACATTCTGCGAAGATATGTACAGTTCGGAGTTATGCAACCCCCCCATGAGTGTTCTCGCTCATTGTTATTGCCAAATGGCAATTCTTGAGTGCAGGGGCATGTGTATTGTGAGAGCTCTGCTCTCAGACACATCCCCTACACTCTTCCACGCTCCATGTCAGTTTAAGAGCAGAGGCAGCGCACCTTCATTACTATGCATGGCATGCTGCCGATCTGCTCTTAAATGGTCGTTTCTGTGCAGGAATAAACTATTCCTGCATGGAACCTTACTGAATCCCAGGGATTGTCAAAAGATATGAATATGTGATGAAAACAAATACCTATTACCAAAAACAAAATTCTTTTCTGATAATCAACTGTTAAGTTAGCGTGTGTATTGGCCATGAGAATACCCATAGCTACCCCAGATATCTGATGATATAATTGTTGTTCAAACATAAAGCCATTATTTCCAAGAACAATTTCAAGCAGTAAACAGATTGTCTCAGTCTTCCTTCCAATATATTCTTTATTATTACATTGTCTAATAGCTTCTATGCCATACTCATTAGGTATAACAGTAAACAGTGAGACTATATCTAGAGTTACAAAGTAAAATTCTGTACATTTGTTAATCTCATATCATTTATAGAATTTATTCAATATAATCTTCTGTGTCCTTTATATAACTTCTAACTTCTTTCATAAAAGGGCTCAATGTATGTTCAATATATGCTGAAATGGGTTCGGTGACCCAGCCTATACCTGACACAACAGGCCTCATAGGTGGAGTCTGTAGATTTTTATGGATCTTCGGAAGTCCATATAGAAAAGGAATCATTGGGTGAGGGACTGATAAGAAATTAAACAATACAATACAGATATCATTAGAAACTTGCAAGTCATAAAGACAACTATTAACTCTATGAATAATACCTTGAAGCATAGCAGAAGACATTTTCTTAAACACATTTTCACCCATCAAAGCTCATTAATAGAGTTTAAATACATATTCTTATCTAAAATAACAATAGCCCCACACTTGTCAGCTTGTTTTATCACAATATCTGAGTTTTCTTTTAATCTTTTAATCTTTTTAAAGCATCGGACTCCTGCTGAGACACTATAGATCAGGTTTATAATGAACAGATTAAAGATTTAGATAAGGAATTTATTGCAAGTAAATATGATGAAGGATTATTAAAACATATCAAAGAATATGTAGACAGTAAGAGTCTTCAGCTAAGCCTTATTTTACATATAATTTTTATCAGAATCATAATAAAAACTAAATTTCAGAGAAGAATCATATAAGATATGTAACAAATTATAATATTAGGACAAATGGTATTCTGAATATAATTAGAAATAACTGGACTATTCTAAGTGCTCAACCAAAGCTGGTAAACATAGTGGGTAATGCCCCATCTTTTTCTTATAAAAAAAGAAGAAATCTTAAACAACAGTTAATTTTCAAAGAGCTAAACAATACCAATATAATTAGAAATAATTATAAAGCTAGTACTGTTCCATGTTTAAATTCTATGAACTGCAAGTTTATCTTAAAAGATAAGCTTTTTATACATCCCGTAACTCAGGAGAAGTTTGAAATGAAATGCTTTGCAACATGTAGTACTGAAAGTGTAGTTTATTTGGCCACTTGTCTAGCCTGTTCTGCATTTTATATAGGAAACTGTAGTAGGAGATTAAAAGAAAGAATAACAGAACATGCTTCTGATATTAAAATTAAGATTATGACTAATGCCCTGGCAAAGGACTGCTTAGAGAAAGGCTTAGACCATACTTTTGGATTTATAATTGTTCAAGTAGTGTATCTGAATGTTAGAGGTGGTGATTTTAAAAATAGGTTGGGAGGTGCAGAATACAGATGGATCTTGAAGCTTAATGCAGATAAGGATCCAGGTCTTAATGTGGTAGTTAGTATCAAACCTTTTCTAAAGGAAAAGCAGATGAGAATATAAAGTAATACACACAGTTATGTTAAAAAAGTGGTGTAGTGGTAGAACTCTTACCTGCCACGCAGGAGGTTTGGGGTTGATTCTCGGTCAATGCTTGTAAAAAACTGTCATTTATTTTTTTCCTTTTTTAATTCAAATAATGCCTTAATTGATGACTTACTTGACAGGATGGCAGTGTCATGTGTTTTATATAAAAGAGCTGAGTGTTTAATTGCTTTAATTCATTGCACTAAAGAAGGGTTGTTCTAACCTGAAAGCTTTGCATGCTTTTATTTTTGTGATTCTGCTGGATATTAAATCTGCTTCCTGACTTTGCTGGTTTGGCTTGTTTCCTCCTGCTTGGCACTGTTGCTCTCCACTTAACATCACGCAAATGCGGTTGGCATAATTTCTGTGGTTTGTGGACTACCAGTAAATGCAATAAAAGGAATTGGAAGTAAATCATCATCTGTCATTGCTCTGCTTTTGGTATTAGCCATGCCTGGTGTTAGAGGGGAAGGTACTCAGTTTAGGCCACAGAGGCGGGGTGTTGAGGATATTTATTGGACTTCTGGTAAAGCACCACAGTCAAAAGCTTCTGCAGGGGGGAATATTCTGGCTCCCAGTCTGAGGCTTGGAGTAGTTTGGCTAAGGGCTGTATCCAGTACATACTGGCATTCCACGCACTGCAGAACAGTGCAGGCACCACTTTAATGACATACAAAGGCGCAAGAGGGATATGCTCAACCAGTGGTTGACTGAGGTTCATATTGGTGACATCCCAGAGTTGTATTAGTATGCTAATAAAGAGAATTTTTAATACATAGAAAGCAAAATATAGGCAAGACTGCTATGCATAATGCCCTTCTGCTTTTTTCTTTTCTTTTCACAGCTAATGGCTAAGTTGAATTGAATTGGCAGGCTCATGCTAAATGTCTGGAGAAGCTGAGGGAAGCAAGTGGTATCTATGCAGCACAACAGAAGTATTATTGTAGCGTTAAAAGTTAGTTGGTATGTAGGGTGGTGCACTGCACCACTGGTGTATGCCTATGCTGGATGGAGTGGCTGCTGTCTCTCATGGTTCATAGAAGGAGAAGAAGTCAAGCACTCCAGCAGTCAGTAGAGTAAGGGACAGTGATGACAGTCCTGTGGGTGAGGACTAGATTCTCACTGTCTCCATGTTTGATGGGCATGAGCTTGCATTGTTCCTGCCCTCACCCCAATCATGGTGTCCCCCAACCTTTAGTGTCCCTCGCCATCCCCGTGTCTTGTCTTGTTTTTCTTTTTTGTTTGCATTTGCTTCATCATCTACCTAACTTAACTGACCCAGAAATGCCAATCTCCCTTAACCAGCATTCTTCTCTTACTGAATTAAAAAAATGGGCACCTGTTCAAAAAAAAAAAAAAAATCATCTCATACATAGGTCTCCATTTCACACACATGTCTTCTTGACACACTTAATTTAGTCCAGCTGGGTATACAACATGATTGTGTTGTTGCCACCCCTCTTTGTGGAGGTGGCAGTCCAAATTCAGCTAATATACATCTGTAGTGAGAGTAGGGAACAGGTGGAGGAAACCCTGGAGAGATGGAGATATGCTCTAGAGAGAAGAGGAATGAAGGTCAGCAGGAATAAGACAGAATACATGTGTTTGAATGAGAGGGAGGATAGAGGAATGGTGAGGATGCAAGGAGTAGAGGTGGCACAGGTGGATGAGTTTAAATACTTGGGGTCAATTATTCAGAGTAACGGTGAGTGTGGAATAGAGGGAAGAAGCGAGTACAGGCAGGATGGAGTGGGCAGAGAAGGGTGTCAGGAGTGATTTGTGACAGACGAGTACCTGTAAGAGTGAAAGGGAAGGTCTACAAGAGGGTAGTGAGACCAGCTATGTTATATGGATTGGAGACAGTGGCATTGACAAAAAGGCAGGAGTTTGACCTGGATGTGGCAGAGTTAAAGATGTTAAGATTTGCACTGGGTGTGACGAGGTTGGACAGGATTAGGAATAAGTATATTAGATGGTCAGCCCAGGTTGGAAGGTTTGGAGACAAAGCCAGAGAGGCAAGTTTATGTTGGTTTGGACATGTGCTGAGGAGGGATGCTGAGTATATTGGGAAAAAGATGCTAAGGATGAAGCTACCAGGTAACAGGAAAAGAGGAAGGCCTAAGATAAAGTTTATGGATGTGGTAAGAGAGGACATGCAGGTGGCTGGTGTGACAGAGCAAGATGCAGAGGACAGGAAGAAATGGAAACAGGTGGTCCGCTGTGGCTACCCCTCATGGGAACAGCCAGAAGAAGATGATGATACTGTACATATTTTCAGTTTACACTGTTAAAGAAATGGATAGCTATGGTTCTTTCCTACCTCCCACCTGCTCATTCCTGTATTTCTTCCCCATTTCACCACTTTTCTATCTACTTAATTTTAACAACAATAATCTAGTGAAAAAATAGAATCACACACACACACAACACATGAGTACCAGTAAAACCAATGGAGCACTTCACTTTTTCGCCTCTATGTTTGCACAGAGTTTGGCATCATGCAGCAATGCCAAGCAAAGATGAATGGCTATTCAATGGTGCAGTTTGCTTGACATTAGAGAGAGCATTTTACAACACCATGTAGGACACTACTATTACCATTTCCTGCTCACCAGATTCTGTTGATGTCATCAGCTATAGCCGATTTGCAGATATACAGCAATCCCATCAGGACAGGGTCAGAGAGTAGCCTGTAAGCCTGGCACAAGTCACCTAATCTTATACGATACAGATTACAGAGACAGGGCTTTCAGTCTATCCACAGATGACATGGCATGGTTTGAAGGCCCTATATTTTCTTGGTAAGAAACCTCTGTGGTCTATCCAGCTGCTGCAGGTGTCTGGTGGGGTACATGCAAAAGGGAGTACTATATTCTATTAGTATTCTGATGAGGTTTGAGTACAGTGTAGTTATATCCTCAGATCTGGATATGATGGACTGACTTACAAGGTGCATGACATAGCCTTTGCATACCATTGTGGACATTTGATGGTCGAAGTTCAGATTGCTATCTATGTGTGTTCCCAGGTTTTGCACCATTGTGTTTCAGCATAGGATGAGTGTTGTCAATGCTGTAATTAGGAGGGAATTCCACTTTGCAGAAGGCCAAAATAAAGACACATTTTTGCATTTATATGTAGACCATGTGGCTTTGTCACCAATCATTTGTCTGTGTGTTAGCGCCTCTTATAGTATGTTATTATCATTGATGGACACAATGATTGTACCCAATATGCAAGAATCAGCAAACTTGGTAAGCCAAAGGCCATACACTTCATCCTGGACTGTCAAGAAATACATTCCAAACAGTAAAGTCCCAAGCACAGATCCTTGGGGTATGCCAGTGGTTACAGCTCTTCTGGTAGAGGTTGATTCACCAACCTTCACGGTATGTGATTTGTTGATGAGCCAACTGGTTAACCATCTAGTGATGCAAGGGTTAATCCCCAGCTGGGAGAGTTTCTCAATAATTCCTGACTGGGGAATTGTGTCCAATCCTAGGCCAGATAAAGATAGGCAGGCCTATCACACAGAATCAATGGGCTGTGACAACATCACAGATTGCCTATAGCGTGACTCAGAATATACCCCTACCTGACATGGTTGGATACACACTTCAACACATCCTGCACATGGACTTCATTCCCATAGAAGGGTGTAATAGGCATGCATCCATCTGACTTTGGGGAGGACAGCACATGATGCATGCATGTATAGATGGATCACCTTTACATGACTGAATTTTTACTTACCTGAAACTTAAAAGGATGAGATGACTTTGCTGAAAATTTACTTTTACGAACACTCAGATCACCGGAATTTTACTCTGGAAAAGGAAATGCTTGGCCATCATAATGAACTTTGCCCTTTTCCCCAGTGCACTGCGATCTCAGAGTTGGTGTGCCCCCACTTTGGTGGATTTGATTTGCTTCATTTTGCTTATTTTGTTGTGGTGACCAAGTGGTTCCTTTCTAGAATAAAATTGTGGTGATCTGAGTGCTTGTGAAAGTAAATATTTGGCAAATTAGTCTCGCCCTTTTATGTTTTGGTAAGTGAAAATTCAATTATGTGAACTAGATCCATATAGACACATTATGACTCTCCTCATCTGTGAGATAGACCAACGTGTTATCATGGACCTTTTCTAAATGGACACTAGTAATATGCCGGTAGTGTGCAACAGACATGTGTGAGTTGTTAATGTTACATCTATGTCTATTACATCTGTTAGATGCCCTCAAAGAGGTCATCAAGGGCATGCATGATGACAACATTATCATCCTGTGGAAGTTGACCAGGCCAAAGCATTTAATTCACGCTGAGGTATTCACTCAAAACTGTCAGATGTGGCCATAAACATCTATATCACCAAGTGAGTAGACCAGTGGATCACATACGTGGCATCTAAATATGTTGAAATGTGAGAAGTGACCTATACTTCAGGTCCAGTCATCAGGTCCATATGTCAGGGCTGTCTGTTAGGCCCTTTCCTGTCCATTATTTAAGTCACAGATGTCACGAATGACATATACATCCTGTGTCCAAACAGCTGTCTGAAGGACTACAGATTGTGGGCAAGCATTGACTCCAACTGTGATATTAGTATAATACAGACAGTATCAACACACACCAAAGATTACTACCACAGCCATGATGATACATGAGATGAAACAAAAAATGGGGGGAATAGTTATGTTATGAAAACAAATGTACAACTGAAAGATAATGTAGACACCACACTCTTTAAGCAGACTAACTGGTATGTGACCTGTGTCCTTGGGTAGATGGTATGTGGAATGTCCACCAGCATGTGGTCACAGTGCTAACTACTTCCTTGTATGTAACACAACTACTGAGTATGTGAAGGAATCCAAATCAAAGCCCATAATACCTCCATAGTTCACAGCCTTCATCACACCAATAATAATGCACCCTTCTTCATGTACCTCCCTACACATCTTCCAGTGATGTGTAACTGACGTGCACCACCTTTGCCACAGTGAGCTGTCACGCAGCCTATTGACCATATATAGGTATTATTTTTGCTGCATAAACATTACTCTCTGATGGTGCAGAACACCCATCAAGGTGTTACACCAGGGTACTTACATATTATTGCAACCAGATTGTGATTCTCTTGCAACCAGGTTCCAAATCTGTGATAATTCTTGACATTATGGACAAACGGGTCGGTGTCCTTAATGTCATGAATTTTGACAGAGTACTAGCATGCATGCCATTTTGTGCTGTCATGGAAATCAGAGTTTGCACAACCCGAGCAGTATTTAAGGAAAATGTAGTGGCTTGTTCTGGTAGTTGGTTGTAAAAGAACAGAAATGCACTCAGTCAGCTTTCTCTTTCGATCCTGCATATGCTGTGCTGGCCCCTGGGAGAGTTATCATCCATGAGATGTGTTTACTGATAAATGTATCACATTTGTAGATGTTGCTTTTTCTCCCTTTTCAGGTGATATGGTAACTGTCAGACTGTCAGTTGCTTTTTCCCCCTTTTCGGCAGCCACAGGAACTGACAACCTTGAAAACAGTTCTGGGGAAGGGAATATGCTGGAAGCACACCTCATTGCATCCGGCCAGAAAATGTCATCGCTTGAAAGGAGAACGTTTCTTTGGTATCACTGTGTGTATTTTCAGGATCGAGTTATGGGTAAACCAGAAAGAAACAAAGTAGTATTTGCAAAACTGTTCACATATACTGAGGTTGGGCTGTGATTGTGATTCAGAGTAATTAGCCCATTTTACATAGTTTAGCTGTGTTCTCAGTGCATGGTGGTTTGCAGGGCTTTTACAAAGAAAGCCGCCTACGAATGATGTGAAAGTGGAAGAGGAATTTGGGGCTTAATAGTGCTGTTGGGTGATTCCTTGATGTCACAGACAGGTTGTCAGTAGCTTTCCTACCCCTGCAAAAAACAGAAAGACTTCTTTGACCATAATTTCCACAATTATGACACATTCGGACTCTGGTTGCAATAATACATAAGTACCTACACTAGTTGCATATGTGATGCCTGTTCTGGTGATACACACAATATATACATAGCTGTTTGACAGCATTGAGGGCATGGGTTACATTTGTGACAGTCTGAACTGTGTCACATATATCTGCCATGTGCACCAGTCAACTAGCCTGTATTGAGCATAATATCACATACAGGTATAGCAGTGTTCCTCCTAACACCTCCAGCAGATGTTACAGTGTCAGGGTGGTGTGCTTGATTACCCTCATAAATTGCTGACTTGTCATAATAGTTGTACAAGTGTGTTTGTGCAGAACCATCTCTGATCACTCAGAATCACATATGTTATATCAGAGACATGGGTTTACTGGTGGTATTATTCTGATATAGTCCATGATTGTGCATGCTTCTTTTACTGTTCTCCATGAGCCTGTAGCTGCATCCCACTTGTTGGAGACCTCTGCTTACATTGCACTCATATTTAGGCAAATCAGTTTGCACAGCTTCACAATATACGCCCTACCCAAATTGTATATACCATCCATGGCCGATGTCCATGTAAGGATGTTTATCTCACAAAGACATCTTCTCCATTGTTATGTCACCTTGTGTGAGTGTCACATAATACACATTTTCACTGTGCAGTCTGTACTGTATCATACTGATATGTAATTAGTGTTCCTGCTACAACTGTCTTACATTGATGTTCTCTCATCTGCTGTACATTAGGATGTTTCACCTGTTCTCTTTCCCTGTGCTCATTCCTACAATTCATTTGTGTGTCCCTATTGAATATGCACACATCCCTTGACTGTTTATTTTAGATGGCAGTCCATGTACCCTTACAGATCATTTACACAACTTTGTACAGAATGCCTGGAATGGGATTTCACAATACTCTCCACTGTATACACTGCCCCTTACTGTGTTTGGACCATATACATTACTATATGTTAAGTCCTGGTAATCATTGTGGCATTCCACACAATCCTGCTAACCCAGTGTGATCTATAGTAAACAAGTTCACTATCCATGTTGGTTTACATGGTTAACCATAAACAAGCATGGCACATGGCATGAATATGCAATTAGTGCTGCTGCTCACCACACAAACACGTAAACTCCATGTAGACTTCATGCAAGTTTATTGAATCCCAGGAAATATTTAAAAAACACTTAAACAATATATATATATATATATATATATATATATATATATATATATATATATATATATATATACACACACACACACACACACACACACACACACACACACACATACACAAGCACAGTGATAAAGATGTGGTGGCTTGTGTTATTTTCTGTAGCATTTAGCCAGTATATATAGATGGTCTGAACTTTTAAAATGGCTAAGCTTAACAAATCGTGATTTCATCTTTTGGACTCAAATGTTAAGAGAGACTAAAGTGCATGACACAGACTATTTAATGGATGAATTTGATTTGGATATAGAAAACTTGCTTATAATATAATTCAATAAACAGTATTTAATCTCCAAAGTTGATTTAATGTCAAATATAAATAAAAAATAATATCCACCTATTTTCTAAACAATTGTGAAACAAATGATGAGACAGGGTGATCATATTTATTTAAAATATATAAAACAATAAAGACATTTTGTATCAAAGATAACTAATGTGATTATACTCCCCAAAGGGGCAGTTCAGCTTTAACTACAATAGATTCAAAATGTTTTATAATATCCTCAGAAAACTACATAATTTGGAAATTAATCTTTGGGAATTTCTGCATTTATCAATTATCACTTCACATATAAATGAAAGAATACTCAAAGAGGAATGTATTGGCTGTTGGAGGTGCAGATCCTTAATCAAAGCATATTAGCACCATACATTTTATGATTGAAACATTCCTAACCTTTTTTGGAAAAAAATGCTTCCTGCAAGCATTGTGGTCTGATAAATGTATATTATTAAACCTTTTGGTGTTGTTTAATGTTGTAATTCCCAGATGTGTGCTCATGTCTTAATTCTCACTTATCTGTAGATTATTAGCAATACACAGGGAAATGACTGCAGTGGATTATAAAAAGGGTTTTATGTCTTCATCTACAGAATTTATAAATACTGTAACAATTGCTTGACATAAAGAAATGTCTGCTATTAACAAAATAGAGTAATAATTACAGCATAAAATCAAACTAATTAATAATCTATGTTCTGTGATCAGTTTATCCTCTTTGGTTGTTTAATGACTTTTATTAATGCATATAGAAGGAACTGATACAGACACTTGTATAAAGTGTTGTTTTAATGTATTTGTTCTTATAGTTAAATTTCTATAAAAATATTTAAAAAGGAAATGCATGTTAATGAAAAGCAAGTATTCTAGCAACTTTATAATCTGTCTCTGATTCTGGAACTTTGCTTCTCATTATTTTTTGTGTTGGTCCCTGATGCTTGCACTCAGAGATTGACAGGTATTATTTTGTATCTCAATCGAACAAGGTGTACATATCAGTGGAGATGTTTGTGGATGAAAGTGACCCACCCCTCCTGTTTAGTCAGTTTAAACAGTTCGGTTTTGCAGATCTAGTGAGTATATGTATGACGTAAGTTGGAATACTTAGGCAACTGCATATTTGTACAAAACAGACTCGACATACATTATTATTTTCATAATTATTTATTAATTTACGTTTATCACAATCAGACATCTGAGTTGTACACAGTGAACAATGAGGCTAGAATTGTTGAATGTGGAAGCTGTCTATGGATCAGATGGCTGACCCTGGCTGTCCTGATCAAGTGAAATAATGATTTGTCTGTTTTTTCAGGATTAGTGTGTAAAACAAGTTGGAATGCTTTAGAGTTGCTATTTTTTATCACAATCAGATATTTAAGGTGCATACATTCAAGTGGCTGTAATTGATGAGTATGGAAATTGGTGGATTATGATGACAGCACTTTTAATGGTCTTAAATATGGAAGGTGAATGCAAAAGAACTTGAGTATTTATGCATAGTAAAAAAGTGTGTGTGTGTGTTTGTGTTTCTTGGGGGAATGAGGGCCCAGGGTCTGCAACAACCCAGGGCCAAAAATATAGTTAATCTGCCACTGCAAAGAAAAGTCTAGTGCCTGAAGCTTCAATTATTTATGCTATTACAGGCATCGGGTAGTCAAAACAAGTGAAGACTTCAGTGGGGTTTGGTTGCAGTTGTCAAGAGAATCCTTCACATTCACATATTCTCATCCAATTTCAACCTATTCTAAACTAAAAAATGTGCTTTATATATTTGAAATACAGTACTTTCTTACTGGTTATAGGTATCCTATTCTTAGTATAGATGTGGAGCTTGTCATTCAGGTTGTGGCCAGTGGGCAGGAGGCTGGTGCTCTACTTCATAAATTCTGGAATTATTCATATGTGTTCAAATTATGTAATTCTGTAGTAGGCCATTTATCTAAGGGGTTTTAAAGTGTTATTTCTTGTGTTACATTTGTATTTATTTATTTGCAATCACTTGTGTTGAAGCTTATTGGGGTCTCTGAATAAATTCAGATTTTATATCTTTCTGATGTGATTGCATCTTAGATTGCTCACTATAAAAATCATCAGACCTACTGAATCCACAAGATTTGGTTAAATGTACTTTCCACATTAGCAAGCTACTAGCCTAGCTATGAAAATATTACAGATTCTGGAAGTCTCAGTTCCAGTTCTATGAGCCCTTATCCATTACAAGTGACCTTAGGCATGGGTTTGCTGACTTTCTGTTGGATCAATGATGTTGGACATACTCTTTGTAAACATGTATTCCAGTATCAATATTTGTGAGGATTATACCATGTTGACCATTTACATATTTAGATAGAGTGGTCATTTTTATTACATTTACAATAATACATTTACAATAATTACAATTCAATTGCATCCTATTTAAATAGCTCTTATGCTTACTTTTAAAAAGTTTGATTGTTATTCAGTTGCTTACGCTGTTTGCATATGTTGCAGTTGTTAATAAAATTGCTGCAAGCAAAAAGTGCATGCATAGTTACATCAGATTAACAGATATGTAAATTCTAGAGCTCAGGTAATTATGCTTTACTCATTACAAACTCAATAAAGTGCTCAGCCATTATGTGCACACATTTATTGTGCCTGCATATGTATAGATAAGCATATAGCTTAGTAGTTTAATGAAAGTTTTATCTGCAATCTGTGAAAAACAGTAAATAAAGATCCAATGCAGATGATGTAAAAATTCAGTCTAAAATAACTGCAAACATTATCCTGTTTATTAATGGTCGTTTAAAAGAAATTGACCCAATAATTAATTAATTTAATTATTGTATAAAAGAAAACAAAGATGCGTATTCTTAAACATTGATAGGCCTTTATTATTACTAACCAACCAAGAGTAGAAAGATGCACCATAGTACCATAAACAGTCATCATTCATCACCTTCTTTTGGCTGTTCCCATTAGGGGTCGCCACAGCGGATCATCTGTTTCCATTTCTTCCTGTCCTCTGCATCTTGCTCTGCCACATCAACCACCTGCATGTCCTCTGTCACCACATCCATAAACCTTATCTTAGGCCTTCCTCTTTTCCTGTTACCTGGTAGCTTCATCCTTATCATCTTTTCCCCAATATACTCAGCATCCCTCCTCAGCACATGTCCAAACCAATGTAATCTTGCCTCTCTGGATTTGTCTCCAAACCTTCCAACTTGGGCTGACCCTCTAATATACTTATTCCTAATCCTGTCCACCCTTGTCACACCCAGTGCAAATCTTAACATCTTTAACTCTGCCACATCCAGCTCAAACTCCAGCCTTTTTGTCAATGCCACTGTCTCCAACCCATATAATATAGCTGGTCTCACTACCCTCTTGTAGACCTTCCCTTTCACTCTTACTGGTACTCGTCTGTCACAAATCACTCCTGACACCCTTCTCCACCCACTCCATCCTGCCTGTACTTTCTTCTTCACCATAAACAGTATCAATTAAAAAAATATTAACAAAGTATGTGGGTGGGGAGATCTAGTCTAATGATGGATAAGGGGAGATAACAATGAATTGGTAAATGGGGGAAAGAGAATCAGTGACTTAGACTGTTTAGCTGGTGGTGGAAGCACTCACAATTTTCTGGCAGTGGCAGCTTGAAGTTCATTTTCTTGCCAGGGCACAATGTGGGCACAATAGCTATACTGGATCATATGTAGGTATAGAAGATACATAGATCCATAGCTACTGTCCATTTCTGTACTAGCTAGGTGTGCTATTCTTCATAGGAATGTAGTCCCAGAATCAAATGAAACCTTACAGCAATTTTCTCAGAATAATATGTCATGACCCTCAACCATTAAAGAATGTAGTTAGTCTGTGATTCCAAGTATAATTCGTCAAACATTCTGTCTTATTAGACTCTCCATCAAGTCTTTCAGGACCTTGCACTTGGCTTTTCTTGATCTAGGTCTGTGCATGCAGATAACCTTATCCCCTTTTGCTAAAACCCTCCTGCCACTTCATAACTATATCACTAATAAACATAATAAATTTTTCTTTCCTAAGCATCAACAACAGACCAAGGTACACTAGCTGGTGCAGTTTTTTGTTTACCTGACATGACTTCTGACACTTTAAGTCACTTCTCATAAATCAGCTGCACTTATCTGCATCCTCATGACAGCATTTCACAAAACAAAAAAAATATGTAAACGGCAGAACATTTATTCAGTCAAAATTCACAAGACAACCTTTGCAGTCAACAAATCACAAGGTGACTTCTACAGTACACTGCCATTAGACGTTCCTGAAGACTAGGGTCTTGGATATCTGCTGTTCACACAGTTTCTTAACTTCCTATCTCCAATGTAAAGCAGTTATTTTATATTCAGATTACCCAATCTTTTTTAGAAATGGTATCTCATTGTACAGCATTTAGTTTCAGGGAGAAGATGTTGAATACAAGTTTCACATATATTTCTTAATCTCCTGCAGCTACTCCAGCAAATACACTGGAAAGGTTGGTGATGTAAGAATAGAGGTATTCTAGGGTGACATAACATTGAGAGGAGAGATAAATGTGACTGTTAATTCAGGTTTAGATGCCACATCTAAACTATAGCCTCAGTTTAGAGCTGTAAAGGATAAAGGGATTGAATCAAGGATTTCCATTTAGCACATGTCAACTTGCATTTATACCACCATCAGTAAGCATTTATGCAATTGTCATCTGGGCTGTGCCTTGATGTAGATTTACTTTATTTAAATACTTACTTGCTTAGTGCTTGTTAACATTATAGGTAGACCACTCCAGAATGATCCTTTTTAATACAGCTAACAAACAGAATACTCAATCAACATAACATGAGAGATATTTGCTAATGGGCTTTTTATTCAATGCACAGTCATTGCAGTGCTAAATCCTTAATGCCTAAAGATCAAATGCACAATGAGCAAAGTTAAAAAGTCAACTGTTCCAAAACCTGGCAGAAAGTATAGCCAAAGCACAAAATATTAAATAAATTAAAAAAATGAAATAGCAGATATCAGCAACGTCAGTCTACTTCCTTGTAACACTATAAAATTTGTCAAAGTGAGGTTGTAATCCTCACCAGCTTCCCTTTTCTGAGCCAGGTGTAAGATGGACAAGGTTTAAGCTTATACTTCTCTCATGTGCAACTCATCTGTCACAGTTTTAAGCTGAGAATCACTGTCACTGCAGTTTGTGTTAGTGTGTCTCTAGATATTCAAAGTTTTTAGGCTTTTTCAATTTTCTCTGAGGTTGTGTAATCCTGGAGTTAGTGCATCTAAAACCAGAAGGTTGTGACATGCAAATCCCCCACATGGAGAATATAGTGGGTTTTGCCCCATGCAAAAAAATGTGCTTTTTTTTCATTTGGTTGAAGCTTGTAACTGAGTTTACAACAAACATGTACATGTCCAGAGGTACCTAACAATCTGCACTAATACAAAGGATTGTAATGTTGTCAAGCGCAAACATTGCTATAACAGTGAACTAAACACCTAAGAGATGCATGAACTATACAAAACACTGTCAATAAACAAGAGCAATTAAAAAGGCTACTGTAGATTATTTATGTCTTTCAGAAAGTGTCTGTGATGGAAAGTACTTTAGGGATGTATAGAAAGAATGAAACAATGCAAAGAAATGTACTACAGGGATGTACAGAAAGAATGAAACAGTGCAAAGAAACATCAGCTACAATGAAGTCAGAAGGAAGTGAGCTAATGCACAGAAGTGCACACAGGCACAGAAAGGAAGCAGCAGCACCTGGCAGATGTTCTAGTTTATGTTATGTGAAGGTGACAGCAAGAGTATGAGCCAGTACCTAGAAATCACAGGAACGGCATTGAATGTAAGTGCTGAAATTGTCCAAGCACTGCCAAATAAGCACGTAAATACCTTACTTCACAAAAACTGAAGAATATTCCTTGATGTCTGGACAATTCTACATGAATCATGGAAAACTCAAGATGGAAAGATGCCATTATAGTGAAAGATGCAACAGTAACTGCTGATGGCATAGTTAACTCTTTAACGTGTTACTCAGCATTTTCAGAAAGTTATGTCTCCAAGATGCTGTCTGTTTTGGGCTATTTTTGCTCTTTGATTATAAATCCTCTTTCCAAAATGGTTCAGCACATATTCATGACACTTTCAGTGAATGTCACTGACATTTCACAATTGGACCAGTGGGGGATTGTGTCAAAAGCCTTGGCTAGATCAAGATAGGTGGTATGCATTGTCTTATCTTCATCCAGGGCTTTTGTGACTCTCTTGAAGAAGTCTATTAGGTTTAATAAGCATGATCTACCCTTAACAAAGCCAAACTGGGTTTGGTCTAGCATTTGAAGGTCGCCTGTGTCCTTTTTGATAAGGTCCATGATGATTCTTTCCATGGCCTTGTAGATGAGGCTGGTTTGACTTATGGGTCTATAGTTTCATGGTCGGTTGATGCCCCCCTCCTTTGTGCAAGGGGATTGCTATTGCTGTTCTCCACTCTTTTTGGAACAAAGCCAGTTCTCAGGCTATGATTAACAAGAACACCAAGGGGATCCACTAGGTGCTGTTTTAGATTGCATAGTAAGCAACCTGTGATGTTATGCTGTCCCACTGAGTCTGTGTTTTTGGCCTTGGAGAGCACAGATATGACTTGATCTCTAGAGATACTAGGCATAAGACTGGTGTCAGGTATGCTTTGGGGTATGGCTGGTAGGGAGAGGGGGATGATGTTTGCTCCAAATCTATCAGCTTGCAGGTTGTCAGTTTCATCTGGTATAGTATGAGTGGTGCCATCCACTACCAGTTCAGCAAGTAGCTGGGCATTCCCTTTTTTTATTTTGGATATAGTTAGAGAATACCTTATGATTATCTTTGGCTAGGGATGCTATTTTCACATTGCAGTTCACTTTAGAGGACTTTGCAAGATTTCTGATTTGCTTGTTCAAGCTGTGGAGGGAACTTTTACTTTGATGAGTCAGTTCCCTCTTGGTTTTAGACATCAGTTTTTTTTCCTCTTGTTATATAACCTGTTTATACTTGAGGTCCACCAAGGTAGCTTGCTTTTTTCAGGAGGACTTGTTTTTGATCCAGTCAAGTACAGCTGAGTCTATACAGTTGTTTAAGTGTTTATGCAGGGCATTTGCATGCACCTCTGCATAGGAGTCATTGTTGTCTGTGATTGTGGGGGGTATAAAACTTTATATACCATCGCTTAATAGGCTGTAGTTTGCTTTGGAGATGTTAAGTCCAGTAGTTACTTCGAATGAGACTGATTTATGGTCCGACCTTACCAGGGAGGGCATCACACAGGGAGAGTGTAATGACTCCTCATTTTAATGAGTACTATATACATTTGAGCCCCTTGTGGGGGTGTAGACTATCTGTTCCAGAGCATTTGTGTTGACAAATTCCAGGAACCTTGGGGCAAGCATGTTTGTGCTGATGTATGTCACCCAGTTGATGGAAGGATATTTGAAATCTCCCATGAACCTTGGGGCAAGCATGTTTGTGCTGATGTATGTCACCCAGTTGATGGAAGGATATTTGAAATCTCCCATGACTAAGGAATTAAGCCGTATGGTGAGTGACTCCAGTAAGTCCCTGTAGGTAGTTTGCTTTTCTTGGTCCATGGTGGGGGACCTATAGCTAGCAATGATGTAGTAGGGAGTAGTTTGAAACAGTCGCATTGTTTGACCAGTCTTGAGGTGTACTTTGCCTTAATGAAGATGGACACACCTCACAGCTGATTTTATCTAAGTCATTTTTAAGGGCTGTGACATTGATATTTGTTTTTGGGTGAAATGTGATTAATTTTTTGGGGGGAGTCTTTAAGGACACATGGAGATAGAAAGAGGTGATAAATTAATCACTAAGATAAGGTGAGTAGATTGTAATGGAAGAGAAGAGTATTAGTAATTATAAGGTCAAGTAGTGTAAGGCTGCCTGACCAGATGCTGGGTTTGTTGGGTTCCTGAACTACTTGTTTAAGGCTTTAGTCAGTTAAATAGTTTTGGATGTTTTTAGCAGGCTAAGAAGATTAATCTTAAAGTCAGCTGTGGTCATAATATCGTCTGTTGTTTTTATTCCAGTAGAATTTTATTAGCTAACAGTTTGAACATATCACAACTTCTTTGGGAGGAAGGCTAGAACAAAAATAACATTAATAAAATTGCTGAGTTTGAATTGGATTGCCAGCCAGACATTTGAAGCCTGTGTCATTAGAGGATTTTTTTATCAGAAATATTATGTCAACTGCATCTCATTTCTCTAGGTGTGCACTAAGGTAATAATTGTATCCAGGGGAAACATTATTAAGGTTGGCAGTATTGTCATTAACACAGGATTCAGTATTCAGTAATGCCCAAAATGTTTGGTTTGTGGGCATTGAGAAAGGATTCAAATTGCTCTATTTAATTTTTTTACTGCCAGCATTTAGAAGAGCAACATTTATGGGGGCTTGTCTAGTTGGTCTGTTGTATGGATGAATGCTGCAAGGAAGAGGCAGTGGGGCTAGATTTGCTTCTGGGTAACTTCTAATAAAAAGACTTTTGTTAAGAACAGTCAGAGATATGCTAAAGCACTGAAAGTAGAGTTAAGGGGATGAAATGTTTTCATTTCAGGGTATGACGTATGTGAGAGTGGAGGGCTTCAGAGTAGTTAAGACATAGATGGTGTTGGATTTTTAGGGGGTGAGTAAGGGTATGTTGGGTAAAACATACATGGAGCATGTGGCGGAGGATGATTTAATGAGGATCAAAGAATTAAGAAGCATTAAAGGTTGTTGCTTCTGTCCTGTATGAAGAGAATGTGTTTGCATAAAGTAGAGGAGGAGCAGAGGAGAATAAGAATAACAGAAAAAGCCACACAGCAATAAGGACTCATTCCCCAAAATTTATTCTTAGCACTTTCATCTCAGACAATGACAAGACTTCATCAGATGATATAATATAACTTTATTCATGGTTTGCATAGTTGAAAAGGAAGTTGGGAAAATATATGATATCTTGGAGTAGGGAGCTAAAGGGGATGAACAATGAGTTAATTACTTAAATGTGAAGAACTTTAATCATGGTGAAACATAATGACATAACAAGTGAATGGCTTATTAACATGGTGGATATGTATTATAAGGAGTGCAGAATTTGGGAGATTATTTATTTAACATTTATTTACAGGGAAAGTTTGACTTGGAATGAGTGAATTTTCAGCATAGGCCCAGGGAGAAATGCCGCAGACGCATGTCTTTGTAACATGAGAGGAAACCTGAGCACCTGGAGAAAACCCACACAAACACAAGGAGGACATGCAGACTCTGCACAGAAGCCACCCCGGCTGAAAATCAAACTGGAGAACCTCTTGCTGTGAGGCAACAACATTAACCACTGCAGTGCTGTGCTGTCCTTTACTGCAGAGTTTTGTAGTTCAGGGAGAAAAATTAAATGAGATCAATAATATCTCTCTTAGAGTGCAGACTACAGTGTTTGCGTAGGGTAAAATATTGCTATGAAAGCAAAGACAATAACGTAAGGATAGTAAGTAGTGCAAATTTAAGAGGATCAATTCCCTAGTAGTCGATTGGTTGGGATTTGGTGATCTCACTGCTACAGCCTGGGTTCAATTCCCAGCCAGGTGATTTCAACTGATATTTTTATACAACTCAGAGGGAAAATCAGGCCTACCAAAGCCAGTTTTTAGGTAAAACTAAACTCCCAGGCTAAGGACAACCACAAGGCTTTCTGTAGCAATGCCTGTAACCTCAATAGCTGTACACAACAATGTGAAGAGTAAATTCTGAATAGAGCCATCTACATGCAGCCAGACAATATAGCAAATCTACTGATTATCAAATTCAGCTTCAGTTTTACAACCTTCTTCTGCCCGGTCACCCCCCCCCCCCCAAGAAATACTCATAGCTCTCAACCTTCCATCCTCAAAATGAAGAACACCAACCCTCCTAATGTGGAACAAATGGGCAAAATGTGGAACACATACTAAATGGCTTACTGACAACTTCAAGTAGCAAGGTCATAGGATGGTTAAAATATTCTGGTTTTACTTATAAGAAAGGCCTTTTTATGAATTAACATGATTCATTTCTATTTACCACTGATGTCAGTTAAAAAATTCCTAACACAGAATGTGCACCAGACCCTTTCAGTGTGGAACTTCGAAGAACATGAACTTTTTAAGACCCCAAATGAAGTATGTTCCTCATAATGAGGTACACTTGAGAGGTATGGAAATACTATTGAATATAACCCCCTCATCTATCACAAGGAAATAGGTCCTAAATGCAAGGCCAAGAGCACTGCATTGATGGGCCCTGATAATATTTCAGGATTCCCCCTAAATAGCATGAAATCTAACCTATCAGGACCACTGGAGTCACTATTTAACCATAGTCTCCAGTTAGGCTTTGTGCCATGCCAATGAAGAACTGCAACAGTAATTCCTCTGCATAAGGGTACATTTTTATGGACCCTAGAAACTACAGACTCATTAGTCTAACTAGGTTCATATGCAAAGCCATAGAAAGAATGATCATGGAAATCGTTAATAATGACATTGGAAATTTCCAGACACTTGATCCAACCCAGTTTAGTTTTGTCAAGGGAAGATCAAAACTACTCAGTCTGGTAGACTTCTTTGAGAATGTCACCAGGGCAATGGATGAGGGCAAAACAGTGTAAACTGCATACATTAGCCTGACTAAGGCATTTGATACAATGCCTAACGCGGGCACCCTAAACAAAGACGTGCAAGTAGGCATAAACCATTGTGTTACATGCTGGGTTGACAGCTGTCTCTCAGATGGGACCCAAGAAGTTAGAATAGGTGAGTTCACCTCCACAAAGAGGATGATCACCAGTGGTGTCCTTCAGGACATAGTGCTAGATCCTCTCCTCTTTGGCATCTACTTCTCAGAAGTCAAGGCTAACTATCTAGGGCCCCTGGCTGACCATGTTTGCAGATTATTGCAAACTGGGAGGAGTCATAGAATCCCTCCAAGACACTGATATCCTCCAGGACAATAACTGGAGCAATGGACATAGTTTAAAACTCAATGTGAAGCAATGCAAAAAACTACCCTTTGGGAAGTCAACTACCCCAGGAAACTACCTTATTGATAACACACTCCCAAGAGTAGACCCAGTAGTTGGGTATTTGAGGAACTATGTAGACATTAACCTGGCTTTCAATCAACACGTGTCTAAGGCAGCAAGGAAATCATTCCATGTTGCCCAGCTTGTAAACAAGGGTGTGTCATACAGGTCCAAGGAAGTCATCATTCCACTGTATTCAGCCCTATTCAGACCCATGATTGAGTACAATGTCTCCTTCAGCATTTTCTTGACCACTCATATGCAACAACTGGATTGTTGATAGAGGTTCCTCACAAAAAGAATACCTGGTATTAACAACATGTCCTGTGTTGATTTTCTCCAAGTCCTATACCTAGGGTCTATATTACAACGTTGAACTTGTATAAGTTTGAACGTTGTAATATTGAACCCAAAAGTCTGAAATCCAAAAATAGCGAAGCCACGGCACATCGATTGTTTTTCCCAGGGGAAAAAAATTGGTAGGCCATTTTTGGGGCTTTGCTATTTTCTTCACTGTGGTGCGATCTCAGAGTTGGGATATTTAACTAGGGGGGTTAAGCACCCCACTTTAGTTTAAAGTTAAGGTTTATTTTTTTTTTATGTCACAGAACAGCAATTTTTTTTCCCTGGGAAAAAATTGCTGTTCTGTGTTTTCATTATTATTGGGTTTC
>NC_056751.1:32847843-32852843 GCF_019279795.1 Protopterus annectens | reverse complement strand
TTCTGAAAAATATGTGTCTACTCTCTGGAAAATATCCCATATCATACCACTCCACAAAGGAGGACCCTCCAAAGAATTATCCAACTTCCGTCCCATCGCCATTCTATCCCCCATAGCCAAAATCCTAGAAGAATCCATAACCAAACAGCTTCTCAACCATCTGCTCTCAAATAATCTCCTATCCCATTCGCAACATGGTTTCAGACTCAAACACAGTACTACCACTGCCCTAATCTGTTTTACAAACACCATTTATCAACTTCTAAATGAAGGCCAGGCAGTCTCATCTATCTTTCTGGACACATCTAAAGCCTTCAACACCATTTCCCACCAACTTCTACTGAATAAACTCACTACCTATGGCATCTACCCACCCTCTCTGTCCTGGTTCCTCAGTTATTTTTCTAATAGGCAGTAGACCATCAAATGGCAAAATACTCTCTCCCCCTTCTCCCCATTTCTATAGGCATCCCCAAGGCTTGATACTAGGTCCTCTCCTCTTCATCCTATTCACAAATGATCTCAGTACAGCAACTAAAGTAGCTACAACCATCCAATACGCAGATGATGCTACCCTTATATGCTCTGCCCCAACACTCCAAAAACTACAAATAATAATGTAATCATCCTTCTCTAGCATAGAAAAATACCTCTCAGATCATCAGTTAATTCTTAACCCAAACAAAACCAAACTTATAATCTTCAAAAACAAGAAATCCAAACCTTGGAATGCCCCTCAATCAATTTACTCCTCAAATGGCACAAAGATTGATCCCATAACTCATACCAAACTCCCAGGGGTCACAATTGCTGAGAATCTAACCTGTGAAAACCATGTCTCCTTAACAATCAAAAAAGTACACGTCAAGCTTGGCACCTTATATAGGGCCAAACCAAACCTGTCCCACAATGCCTGGCTTGCCACAGCCCATTCTCACCTACTTTCACCCCTCCTTTACAGCTGCCACATATTCACCAACCTTCATAAATCAGACCTAAATAATCTACAATCCTGCTATCACAAAATTGCTAAATTTGCTTTGAATGCCCCAATGCCAAACTCACCACTGTACTGTACTCAGTCAATTAAAATGGCTTGAACTCCCTAACCTTCTGGCTTTCAACCAACTATCAATGATCCATAAAACTATTCACCATCCCACTAACTGCCCTGCCCTCTCCAATCTTGCCCAACCAAATCTTAACCCCAGGACCCTGAGATCCTCCGATAAATTTACACTAAAGGTCACCAAATCTAATAGCTATCATGGTGACTGTCTCTATTCCAATAAAATTGCCAGATTATGGAATAGTCGCCCCCTGCAATAGCTAAAAATCCACACCAGCATGAGTTCAGACAACTACTAATAGACTACCTAACTAACCACTGGCTTTGCTCCTGCCTCACCACAGGCTAATCCTCCTAAGCTCACTCCCTGCACTCCCTACCCATCCAGATAATTCTCATCATTGTTGATAAAACGTCTCCCTGATCCCACCCCAACTAAATATTCTTTGTGTTAATCCCATGCTTGCTACCTTGCCAACACTGCTTATAGCAAACTATGTACAAGGTTAATTTATCACATCTCAAGTCCAACAATGCTTTCTGTGGATCAATTTCAGCCATAACTGTCTTATGTTTTTGTAAATATAATTGTTTATTAATGTATTAATATTACTGTACAGTGAACAAATGCTCCCCCGGATTTACTAATCTTCCATGCAGGACTTGCTTAGTCCTGCACAGAAGTGGCAATTTAGAAGCAGGATGGCAGCATGCCAAGCATATTAATGAAGGCATGCTGCCTGAGCTCCAAATCCTACATTGAGCGTGTAACAGTGCAGGGGGCATGCCTGAGAGCAGAGCTTTCAGAATATATATGCCCCCGCAATGAAGAACAGCAGAGAGGCCAAAAAAATGAGCAAGATGGCTCATAGGTGTCCACATACCCCCAGCAACATCCCCCCAATGTGTACAATAGCAATAGTAAATACAAAGAAAATAAACATACCATTTATTTTTTTATGAATCTGATTAAAGCTAACCGTAGGTGTGCAGGTTTGCCCATCGGTTAGCTACGGTTAATGCAGCTTAAATGGCTGAAGAGGATAACAAGGAAGATATATGCAAATGAAGCAGTATAGCAATAGTGTAGTGAGCAGAGCATTTGCTTTACGAGCAGGCATTCCCAGTTCGAGTCCCATTGCAACACATTCCATTTTCCATGTCAAATCACGTTATGACCAATATTTTAATTGCATAACCTACTAAATAACATATATTTGTGAACTGGGGTATTGCATTAAATGCAGATGTGAGGTGTCAGTGTCATAATGTTGCAAAGTCCACAGATAATCACATGTGCCCCATACAGTATATGTACACAGGAATCATGGATACAAATGGAAGGTAAAATGTGTAATGAATGATAACTCCATACAGCTTCCAAATCCTCCACCTTCCCAAGAACCATTAGACATTACTGTCTAAATCAGTGCAGTTGTAAGCAGGAGTAAGCACTAGTAAGCAAGTGTAAGCACTATTAAGCAGTAGTAAGCATATGTAAGCACTAGTAAGTGGGTTTAAGCCCGTTTGCACTGGGGTAAGCAATGCACACACAGGTTAGGCAATATTGGAGCTAACTCTCTGTAAGCATATTTAAGCAGAGGTTAGCATTGCTTACCCTCGTGCAACTGCTTAAAAGTGCTTTAATCACTCTGTAGCCAATGGCCCTTGTTCTGCCCAGCAACAAAATAAACAGACTTTCAGGTCTTTAACTCACGACCCTATACACTATAGTCACAGTAGTTAACCACCAAGCCATAACAGCAGTGCATCAGAATGAGGTATCACCAAACAAATCCTCACTATAGTAAAATCAAACTGAACATGTGAAAGGAATCAGTATACAGTCAAATGTTCTATAACCCACTACATAAAAGAAATATGTGAACTGGAGTACTGAAGTATGCCCAGATGTGAGGCGTAAATGTAATAGAGCGTTCAAGTCCCCTACTAAACACAAGGACCCATACAGTGTACGTACACATGAATCATGGATACCAGACATATATATAAGATGCAATGAATAATAAATTAATGCCAAAAAGCAAATATAATGCAAAGTCAAATTTAAGCAATGCTAAGCATTGCACAGGCCAGCTTAGGAGGTGTAAGCAATGGTTAGGCCAGCTAACTCAATGTGCCCAGTGGTATACCCCTTGAAACAATACCAATCTTAGGTAAGCAGATTTGCCCATAGCTTAGCCTTTTCAAAACTGGCCAATCACGGCAAAGTGTGGGAATTTGGCCCTACTTAAACCCAACAGGCGGGAATACATCTCATAACTGGTTGTAGCTTTCCCTTGCTGGCACCATGCCAGAAAGGGGAGAGGGAGTGCACTTCTGCTTGCAGCGCTGGGGCATCCAGGAGTCCAGAGTCATGGCATGACTCCTTGTCAAAAACCATGAGCAGAGACTGCTGCAGGGTCAGTACCAGGGTTCCCAATATAAGGCAGAAACCTGGGACCATCTCGCCCATGACCTCACCAGTGCCACTGGCATACCCCGAACTGGTGAGGAGGTCAGGCATCACTATGCTGACCTGAAGCGGTGTAAGCGGAACCTCTTGGAGCAGTGGATCCAAGAGGCTAGGATGGCAGGGGCTGTCCCAGCTGTGTGTAAGTATCACTCCACTACATGTGTAATAATTGCCAGCTCATGTATATTATGGATAGGTATGGCTAAATATTCCACTTATGTCCTTTACAGCTGCAAGTGAGTGGGCCGCGAACCAGGAAGCCCATGGCCATTGCCTGGAGAGGTTGCAACTTGAGGCAGGTCAGTAATACTCTTGCATGTACTGCCATAGGAAATAAATCTAAAAGCATTAGTAAGGTAATTGCCAGTATAAAACCTGTATTGTTTTAAGGCAAGTACAGCATACACAGGGGAATATGGCAGGAAGAGTCTCATATAGTTTGTATGTAAATAAAAGCATAATAGCCCGACAGTAAAGGTCTAACTGCTGGACTACATGTGTATACTCTGGTATCGTATGGTAATGTAGATTTGCAATCACTTAATAGTACTGTTGTATTAAGCACTGCTACCCACACTGTGCAACATAAATAAAATGTGTAGGAATGTCTGTATATGACTGGTGTAATCCCCAGAGGTCATTTAGTACAACTGAGAGACACATAGACAGAAAACAGTGAAAAGGCTGACAACAAAATCTAAATAGCACACCATCTGAGACTTGTATTGCATTTTTAGCACACACAGTCATGGTTTGAATCCTGGGAGTGGTAGTAATCTGCATACAGAATCATACCCCACAACTGTACAGATATGCCAAAAATGTCCAGTAAAGTGGCCCATATTTGCTGCCTATCACCCTGCCCCCCTTGGAAATCAGTGGGATTATCCCAGACTTATAGGCAGCAAACAGGAAATACAACTGATTGACACACATCTATGAGACCAAAGCCGGCACACTAGCAACTCCCCAAAATCTTATGAGAGTAATAAACCATGTATGTCCCATTTACACCCCCAGGTTGTCAAGCTGTGACCAGAGTGTGTACAATAACAGAGTGAGATGTATGTGCATAATAGTAATGTGGAATCTGGTACTGTGTGTGGCAACATTCAGGTAGTGCTAACAAACATTGCTCCCACAGGTCTGTCAGATGTGAACACTGTGCCCAGAAATGAAAGAATGATACCCTGTACTGGTACTGTTTACTTTGCTATTGTATGGTATTGTGACTGATGCAGTTGCTCTGAATAATAAGGTATTATTCAACACTGTCGTCCACACTGTCCTACAAAATATAACTGTCTAGGAAATTCTATATAAGAGTGTTGTAACACAAGGTCAGAATGTAAAACCACAGGAGAATTATAAGACAGAAAGCAGATAGGAGAGTGGAAGTAGGCTACATACAGAATCATTCCCCACAACTGTACAGATAAGACCAGAATGTCCAGT